>NC_134828.1:89856517-89901745 GCF_004210375.1 Tachypleus tridentatus
CAAATTGTATATGAGAAGGCTATCAGATGATGATGTGTACACAGTTGTAACTGTTGGTAGTAACAGTGAAAGTGATGCTACAGCAGCTCAAATAGGGTCTAATGATAGCAATGACAATTATCAGCCAGGGAAATATGTAGCATGCATATACAATCATGAATGGTATGTGGGAAACATAAAAGATAGATCAGATGAACATTCTGATGTGTTGGTGTCATTTATGAAGAAATCAAGAAACTCACTGTTCTCATGGCCTGCAAGGTCACACAAAAGATGAAAGCTGGATTCCTTTCCAACATATTCTTTGTCTGATAAGTGCACCCTACTGTGCAAGGCAGTAGTGCTCAGCATACTATGTTCTAAGTCAAGTGATTTCAACATAACCAAACTCAAATTTCGAACATTTATTCAAGCTGTCTGAACAAAGCAATGTTTATTTGATGTTGTTAAGGCTAATTTATTGCCAAAGCAGTTTTTGAAACATTTCATTGTCATGATTATTGCAGTTTGATGTGACTAATCTTTCTCGGTTATCCCCTGTTGTAGCACTGTGCTTTTTGTGTCTGATTTACCTTTGTATTTATTATATTATGAATCTTAAACTCAGTCATATCTGCATAACTAATGCATACACAATGTATTTGCATTGCCATGTGATCTAACTAGTTATGCCAATCAACTTGTTCAGAAATGAATTACTTCTTTCTTGTTTCTTACAACTTCATTGTTTACCATTGTGAAAGGCTGATTAGAATATTTCAGTGGGATGCATAAAATTCTGACAGGTATTTTTCAAATTGTATGGATATATTTGTACACAGTGACACACCTGAACTGAATTTTTTTAAAATAAAAAACGTATGGTTAGAGGATACTTTAAAAATTATAACTCAAAAATTAGGTTGAACAACATCTTGATTTTTTTTGTAGATCATATTCAGAGATGTAAGAATATATGGCAAAAATCTGAAAAGGCTGAATAACTGGTGACATGGTCAAACTGTGGCTTGAAGTAAGGTTATTTGTAGTTAAATCATAAAAAGTTGCATGCAACTAAATTTTTTTACAGGAGATCTAACAGACATTTAATTACAACAATTGCTGATTTATCAACTGATATGTTATAGGAAATTTGAAGAAACATTCAGCTTTGTATCATATTAAGTCTTAGACCTATGGCTTATTAAATAAACCAATGTTTTTTACAATTTTGGGTTTTCGGGTGATTTTACAGCCTCATGATGACAATCCTAAGATAAACTTGGTTTGAGACCATTCTTGAATTCTTTGAGATTAATTCAGTCAAGGTAGCAAATTTCAGCCTTCTACCACCATTACTCTTGCAGCTTTAAGCAGCCAAAGTTGCCCGAAAATGAATTCGCCAAAAAATAAAATAAAAGATTAAATTTTACAGGGCTGTAAATCAGAAACTACTAGATATTGATCTAATCTTTGGTAATTTTCCATTATATGGGTAGATGAGTATATGTGAATTTTTCAAAATCTGAATGATTTGACACGGAATGACCCTTGTGCAACTATTGCATATCATGAAAAACCAGATAGTTGTAAAATAAGTTTACGCAGTAATGAAAAATCTGAAACTCCACAGATACAGTGTGGAAATCCATATCAACCAGATGCACAACTAATACCATGACAAAGCTAAATCTCAAAATATTAACTTCCAGGGCAAGTGGTTGCTTTTATAATTATACATAAAGAATAAATATGAAAAATGTGGGAAAGCTTTGAAGTTTGTTGGCACACCTTGACAGTAACTTTAGGTCTGGGAGATACCTACAGTGAATACCAACTGCCCAATCTTGCTAAAAATGCTCAAAATTGGTATCAATGTAACATGTAAAAAGATGAATCATAGCAGCATATACTACCCAAAGATGAATCACAAAGCATAGATGATGGCAGTCATCATGGGTCAGCATCAACACTGGTGTGTATGAATGATTACCACTCTCCCAATTACTATTCAGCATCTACACCAGTGGTGCACAAAGTCCGGGCCCACGGGACGGATTGGGGCCGTGATATCCAAAGGGAAAATCAAACGGAGTTCGTGCGCTTAGAGTTTGCACCTGCACGAAGATTAAGCGCTATAGAAGAATATGCATTAGATTAGATAATGGATGGTTCCATATGTGTCGAGCAATTAAGAAAATTTAATAAGCAAATCTTGTTAATGCATAGGCATTTAACCATTGGCGCAATGATGTAATATTTCCGTAACTACGAAATCTCAAGCGTTCCAATTGTTCTTCGAGATTTACTTATGAGCCCTATTTTGATATTATTTCGTAACAAAAATGGCAGCTAATCGTACAAGAAAATTTAACGACAAACATCAGCAGTTTCACGATAATTGGACTGTGCAATACTGTTTTGTTCAACAACAGAAGAACGAGATTTGTCTGCTGTGTCATTCAACAGTAGCAGTGGCAAAGGTATCCAATGTAAAGCATCATGAGTCAAAGCATAAAGATTTCCACAACGTTGTCGGTGATGAACGAACAGCTTGAACTGAATCTCTGCAATGGTCGCTGAATCACCAGCAGAACATTTTCTCAAAGCAGTCAGCAGATTTAGGTGCAGCATGCGAGGTCAGTTATGATATTTCGTTGATGATAGAGAAATTTGGCCGACCGTTCACTGATGGTGATTTTGTCCAGCAATGTATGATTACTGCATCATAAAAGTTGTGTCTGGAAGCAGTTCGCAAGCTAGAGAAGGTGGCTTTGAATCGTACAACAGTTCAATGAAGAATTTCACACCTCTCAGCAGACGTGACAAGACAGCTTACAAATAAAGCAGCCAACTTTGTCGTCTACTTCTCTTTGGCAGCAGACAAGTCAACTTTTCCCCAGGTAACCTTTACTGCACGAGATACAAGGCTTTAGTGTCTTTAATTCAAAATTTTATTAAACTACTTTTTATATTATACTAATTAGTACAGCATAAAATCTTAGCTAATAACCCATATTTTAATAGTATACAAGTTTTTAAGTTTATGAGGCACAATTTTTTAAAATCTTGAATTTCCTGAAGTGTGATTCACACAAAACATTTTCTCTAGGTATCTTATCTCTATTTTATCC
The DNA here is from genome assembly GCF_004210375.1 of Tachypleus tridentatus. Classification (NCBI taxonomy): domain Eukaryota; kingdom Metazoa; phylum Arthropoda; class Merostomata; order Xiphosura; family Limulidae; genus Tachypleus; species Tachypleus tridentatus. Next base: position 89,859,631 of record NC_134828.1, read on the forward strand.
ACCCCCCCCCCAAGAAACTGCAAAATTAACTCATCATAAAATCATCATTACTTAAACTATAATTTTTATAGCCTTCAATTTTGTTTGCTTAGAGAGCTATCAACTAGAACCTCATAACCACATCCTCTCTTCCAGATTTGTTAATAGTTTTCTCTTACATTTAATAATATATTTCGTATAACCAAGGTTTTCATCTATCAAATGATGTATTGCATAACATTGTTTTCTAAACACAGAATAGACAATTTCATTTCCAATTTAACTTTGGTTTCCACAGGAATCACAATGACAAGCTTAGATGCATCTGTCATTAATGGCTTTTGTCACATAATTAGAAAGCCAGAAAAATTGTGATTGTAAGAGGAAATTGACTGCTTTTTGCATGTTATTAGTCTATATTCTTTGGTGGATTACTTACTTAAGTAAAAATTACTCATTTCATGACTACTATTAGTTTAAAAAAATAGGGATAAGTCATCATTAATTAAAAACAAAAAGAAAGAATTATTCAGATAAGTGCTTTATTTCTTGTTTATTTTATAATAATAAAGAATAAACTAAAATGTGAAAATAAACATCTCTTTTGGTTAGTTAAGATTATATTAGGTAAAATGAACAACAATGACAAAAAAATAAAAATGTTTCAAGAGGCATGCACATGACAAGCTCTGAGCAGCTTGTAGGTAATATACTTTACTAGCATAAGGCGAGCTGCACATTCCCCAAGTGATTTACAAGTCAAAAGGCATGAATAGTAGTTTTAGACATAATGGAAAGGGCAATACAATACAAATAGATGGCACTGTTGTGTGTTTAAAGCTGCTTAAGATAAACTAAAGTAGTTTCATGCTACATCTGAGGTTATTCTGCAAAGAAAAGGAGGGTAATTTAGGTTTGTTTGGGAGGGGGTGAATCACAAGGCCATTCAAATTGACCAACCTTGTTTTAAGTTAGGATAGAAAAAAAATGACAGTTAAAACAAAGTTTCACTGAAAAAAAAACACATTTGAAATGTATTTAGAAGATTTTACAGATTATACAAATGAAATGTTGGAATTTTGAGATGAAGGAAAGTATTTTCATTCCTAAGATAAAATTTGCACATGGACTATTCAAAATAATTACTCAATTTATTAATGGAAAAATCTTTATTTTAGTTTATTAAAATACTTCACTTAAAATCATGATTATTTGTATGTGAAAGACTTGTAACATTAACTAAAAAACTACCAGATTTTGTGAAGATTAAATCTATAAAGACTTTAAAATTAAAGAACTACAAAGAAATCATGTGGTTGGTCCAACTGGCCAACCTCATGTGAAGAGAACTAATATATATTTGGTATTTTAAGATATAACTGCAACAAAATATGAGATTGGAATATCTGTTCAGAATGACATCAGCTGCACCTCCTAACAAAAAAAAGCAGTTTACAGCAAATACCAATTTGTTGTAAAAAACAAAAGATAGTGTATTATAAAAACAAAAAGTGGTCCATACTTGTTTGTTTTGATCTAAGGGGTTCTACTTCTTCAAGAGAGCCAAGATCTACACCTGTTGCTGTAATACCATGAGGATTTAAATTAGCAAGTCTTCTGGGAGTGTGTACAGTAGTCATTTCCTGAATTCCACCTAGAAAGAAAAAAATATTCTTCTAAGAAACCTAATAGTCACTACTGAGGTACTGAAGAGAAATTACTCCAAGTTTATTTTTAAAAAATGTAAAGAAGGCAACATTTTTATGAGCACAGGCAATTAATACCCATGATTAAATTTATTATTGTAATATCCATTTCACACTAGAATATTCAGAAAAACAAAAATCAAACCATTATTTAACAAGTAAAAGGTAATGTGTCTCCTAAACCAAAATTAGCTAAATTTGAAAAAGACCATACTTTGAAGTTGACCTTTTTATTTTATTAAAAGGCTAAGTATTAAAGATATTGTACACAAGTATTTTGTTGTACTAACTGAAACTTAAAATTAGCAAACCAACTCAAGCAACAACCTGACCCTTTCCTATACTTAACAAGTATACTTTATATACTAACATACAAGGTCTTGCTCCTTAGTACATGTGTAAACATAACCAACAGTGATGACCAGGACTAGAATGGCAAAAAACTATGCTCATTAGAACAACCATTCCATCTTGTCCACCAATCTGCCAAGGTTCCTTCTCTTCAGGGACTGTAAATGTTAGCGTTTCTACTGAGCAAGAATCTTTACAGTCTCGGCATGAACAAGCATAACCACCCAAATATGCAGCTTCAGAACATCTGAAATATTCCCAGAATATAAGTACAGACACAAAGACCAGAAAACTTCAAAAGTTAAAATAGTTGGATTACTTTGAAAATAAAAGCATCTACATTTTGTGTATCATATTTGTTTCAAAGGCTAGTTCATTTCTATCATTATAAAGCTTTACCAAAACAGGAAATACTTTTTGTACTTGCATATTAAATATGTCTTTATACTGATCTGTTTTGTTTAATTACACGAAAATGTATAATCTATTATACACAAACACATTAAAAGACAGAACATTAATGATTACTGTACAAAAAAACAACAAAGGAAGAGAATATTTACATATATTTATAGAAATGCACTTAAATGCAAACTAACATACTAATGGACACTGTGTGTGTGTGGGGGACAGTTAAGTAAAATAAAATAAAAATATCAAAAGGAAGAACAGCATTAAAAACAGCAGATGTATAAAGACAACCTAAACCAAACACTTAATTATGAGGAACTACTATTTAGCTTGTCAAAAATGACCGGACAAGTATTACCACCCCCACCCCATAGTATACCATAATTCAACTTCAGCTTTCACAGCTAACTGAAATAAATACATCTTGACTAAGAGGCAGAAAAGTGCAGTTGAGGTAGTCAAAAATCATTCATGAAATTAATTTGCGACATATTCATAGAAACCTTATTTGTAAAAATCAGCTAGGTGAGAAACTTGGTTTATAGAAAAGCCAAAGTATTTTGGTAACACTACATTCCAACAATGGTTTTATGTCATTTTGCTTACCAACAAATGTAGAACCTAATATTGTTGTTAGTCAATATACTAAAAGTAAAATGAAATGTATAGACAACAAAACTGGAAAAATATTTGTTGATTTCTTAATTTAGCCTTCATTGATTCAAGATATTTGTTTTTTTTAATTAAAAACATTGGTGCTACAAAAAGAAAATAAGTTAGAAATGATTTAACTTTAAAAGCCACTAGTACAGCGGAAAGTCTAGGGACTTACAGCGGTGGGCTCAGCAGATAGCTTGATGTGGCTTTGCTACAAGAAAAACACAAACACACACATTAACTTTAAAAATTGAATCAATATTTTTACTCTCATTATAAAATTTATGTACTTCACTCTAGGCTAGCTAAGTGATCCCACACCAATGTCTCTACTTTAGGTTTATAAATCAACACTTATGAGGTTTCATGGCCCCATAGCCCCCCCCTTCTCTTGTACCCCTGTCACAAAAATCATAATGGTCAGACATTAATCAAGCTATTCTATCTGGATAAATGCATCCTGGCTTTTATGACTCCTCCAATTTTGAAAAATCAAGCATGATACGACACACATTGGCTTTTGTATCAGTTATATATCCTAAGTAGGTCAAAAACGAATTTAACCTTTTTCTATTTTGTAAAACCTGTTGGTTAATTACTCCCAGCCTATTAAGGTAATCTCAAATAATATTATTAGACTGACACTTTAGACAATGTAGAATATTCTAAGGGAATTCAAGGACAAAGTATGAAAGTTATGGGATTGGTTCTTAAACAACCATGCTTTTCTCATGGTGAATGAGATGCAAGATGTTCAATGGAGAGATCACCTCAAAATCTTTATTAGTTGGAAGATGAAAAGCAAACTAAAAAATAAAAACAAAAAGTAAAGACACTGTTTATGAAAAAGCTATAGTATAATTTTAAAATGTTAAAATATAGTTTATGTTCAGGTTATTACACTGAAATATATAATTGCTGTTAAACTTGCATTGCTTTAATTAAGTTTAAACATTCCTTGTTAGATGACGGGCATTTCAGCTTGTGTACAGATATTACGAACATTAATACTCATGTTGTTTAAATAGAAGAAAGCTGTTAAAAACAAACAAACAAAATGTAAATAGATAGCAAAGAAAAGGAATAAGTTAACTATTCACATAAATATATGGTAGAAATGTAAAGTATGAAACAACCATAAAAATTATGTAATGAAGAAAGTGTTTATTTGTTGTCAAGCACAATCACAGTTATCAAAATCTAATTTTCAGTGTTATAAGCCCTTGGAATAAAGTGAAACTGAATTCCTCTCATGTTAACCCTAGAATTACAAATAATTCTACATGATCCAAGTGGCTTTGTTTGTTTTGAATTTCACGTGAAGCACCTCGAGGGATATCTGCACTAGCCATGCCTATTTCGCAGTGTAAGACTAGAGAAAAGGCAGCTAGTCATCACCACTCACTGCCAACTCTTGGGCTACTCTTTTACCAATGAATTGTGGGATTGCTCATCCCATTATAACACTCCCACAGCTGAAAGGGCGAGCATGTTTGGTGTGGAGATTCAAACCCATGACCCTCAGATTACGAGCCGAGTGCCTTAACCACCTGGCCGAACTGGGCTGGATAAATGGCTTTATAAAGAGCATAGTGCATAAGGGGTAATGAGGTGCCTTTTTAAGGTGTATTTTTTGGGGGTGGGGGGAATAAAATGTTATATGTAATTTGAACTTTATATGTAAATAAAACAAAAAGAGAAAGATATGGTCAGATCACTGCCTACCTTTCCATTTTGTTGGCAAAATTCAGCCATCCATCCTATTTATAAAAACATATTTTCCTAACTTTTTGAAACACCACACTGCTCGCTAATCTAGCACTTTACTGATTACTTGGTTCCTATTACGTTGCAAGTCATGTACACACACATGTGCACAGATACTATCAACACATTAATTAATCTCACTAATTGCTGCTGGGATCTCCTACTTTACACACAAAATTAGGGTGTTTCCCAAGTGTTTTTGGTCAGTTCTTTACATTGAATAATTTTAAAAAAAAGTGAAATATGATGCAATATGTAAACCTCATCTGTAGTGAAATGGTATAAAACAAGTCAGTAATTTCAAAATTAAATGTGTTTAATATTCATCATTTTTCATTTTCCATTAACTTCTTAGACTAAGATGTGACTACAGTACAACATTTTTTACTTATTTTTGAGCTGAACTTAAAATAAGCCAACTACAACACAGTAGCTCTTACTTTAATGTAGGCTCACTCATAGGTTTGAATGTTTGGCCATCCAGGTTAATAGTAGACTCCTCTGTTATGTTAAACAGAATCTGAAATGGAGAGAATCCTCCAGCTGAAGGAGTTGTCCCCATGAAGTCTAACCATCGCTGAGCAGTGCACTCTGATCCCCAAATGCCACACATCAACTCTAACAATGGGGATCCTGGGGTGAGGCCTTGAACATTTTTACATGATGTAAAAAGCCCTTCAGCAAACCTATTAGTCATAAGATATTTTATTACTCACAACTGATTTATGTATAAACTGTGCTTTCATTTAATCTTCTGAGGTTACTTTTCCTTGAAACAGCTATTAACAAAATAATAATGTTAAACTATGCTTGAATATAACAGTTTCAGAGGTTAAATCATCTCACACTACTGCTGCTCCAGGGCTACATGTGCATCACTCAAAATACAATACCAAGTCTTGAACAAATGTTCAAATTAACACCTTTGGTAAGAACTTTTAAAAGTGCTTTACGTTTATGCGCCCTTGCATATTTCTCAACAAATAAAAGAAATATTGTCAGAATTCATAAATAATTAAAAATATAACTTGTATGACTAAAAATCACTTAAACTTTTAAAATATATTTTTATACTTTTTTTTAATAAGTTTTAGCAATATTCCACCATTCTCTAGACTATAAAGAGTAACCGCACATTGTACAAAAAAAACAAAGGTGACCTTATGTAAAGGTAAATTTAAAACATGAGGTTATATTTGAGGCATACATATACCATTTTTTTCTTTTTTTTTTTTACTTTCCTATAGAATATATCTTTAAATTTTGTGAATCTTTCCAACTTCCAATTTGGAACATCATAAGTCATGTGCTAAATTTAGTCCTTAGTATTATTTTCTGCAGTAGATTGAATCAGGTGTTCAATTCCACATTTAGTACAGTTTACATTTATCTTACACTCATTAAGTATGGTTAACTCTTCTTTATTTGCTCTCATTTAAATATAGTCTGAGTTCTTCATTTATTTGACATTTTGAACTTAACATTTTGCAATAATCCTTTCAGGTTTTTATATTAAAGTTTCTTCAATAACAATACTATTTATTTGAACTTTGCACTATGTCTTGTTTCTTATTCCACCTACGAGTTACTACACATGTTCCACATACTAGATACTTGAATCTCTTATAGAGGTTTATACATAGATTACCAATGAATTATTACACTTTTTTTTAAATATATACTTTATCACATTTCATAATACCTCTTGGACATGAAGTATTGAAGACCAGTTACTTGTTCTTCATTTGCATCATTTTTCAAAGAACTTATCACATTCAGAAAAATATTCTGTTGTGGTGAGCAGGTTGACTGACAAAAGGTCTTTTGAAAATTCTGCATGCATGATAGGCATCTACCAAATCCAAGGGTCTCCGGGGTTCTCATGTTCAAAATGAGGTTTTCGATCTGATTCTTGTTACAACAAACAAATGGTTCATCTTCTCCATCTGTCAAGAAAATGTATTAAGAGTATTAACCCTTTCTGTGCCAAACCTAGATGAAATAAATAATTTTATGTACAAAATTCCAGCTTTATTAGGTCTACTGAATGCAGTTTTGGATTTTTACAAATTTGGCCTGCTTTGTTAACAATGTATTGTAACCACATCAACATTGCACTGAAAATAATCAGATACTGGTGAAAAACTTCCACATTAACTTCTTTTAAATTTTTTACACTAAACACATGCACTTTTTCTTTTTTTCAAATTTATCCTCCTTGTTTACAAAAGTTTGACTGTATCTATACAATACAAATGTTGAAAAAAAAAAAAGATAAATTTTAGCCTAGCAGAAGTCCAATCTGTTTTGGTCATCTCTTTGTTAATATATGTCTACACTTTAACACAGCAAAGAACACTGTTCTTCAAGGGAAAACTAACTAGTTAAAGACAGTTTCAATTGGTGAGGAAGTCAATTAAATTAGTTTATAGTCATTTGGCAGCTAAGCAGAAAAAGTTTAACCTCTGCAATAAAGGCAAAATCAGTTATATATAAATAAATCAAAGATATACATGTTATACAAGTTCCATGTGTTAATTAAAATGTTTCTTCAATACTCTGGATCATTTCTGGCATGCATTTATATTCCAAATAAATTTCAAAATATTAACTTTGCAAAACATTTTTTTAAATAACAAGAAATGGTATAAAAAGTCAACCACAAAAATGCTCAAAAATTTATATTATCAGATCATACAAAATGGCGATTTCTCAATAGAGAAGCAAACAGCCCTACCTGATGCTTTCAAATTCGACTTGACTCCAAAGAAACTAAATTTTTCTTTTTGTCCAGCTTTTAATACAAAACAGTTTTGATAATGTACTAATTTATGATGGGAATTTAAAAAAAAAAGCTTTTTTTTTTTAATATTATGAAGATAGTTTCAAAATTCGTCACCTGGAACTAATTCAGGACAAATTTTCTTTAAAGCAGCAACTGTCTCATTGTCAGTCAGTGGCTTAGACGGCCCATTATAAAGACATGGAAGATCTTGTCCAAATTCATTTTGTCCACATGTTCCATACCAAATGCAGTGTCCCTCTTCTGCACACACCTAGCAAAATAAAAAAAAAGGTACAAATGTGTTTTTTTCTAATCAAAATAATATCAATATAGAAAATTTCAAATGATACGTTACTTGAGAGATACATGATGGGTAATAACCAATTTTGAACATTAAAATGACCTATAACTTCCACTTATTTTTAAATTACCTTACATTATAAGACTCATTACATTAACTATAATGATATTGTGTGTGTGTGTGTGTGTGCGTGTGCGTGTGCGTGCGTGCGTGCGTGCGTGTGTGTGTGTGTGTGTGAACAAACAATTAAGAACATATTACAAGTAGCTACATTAATTCAATGGCAAATTTTCACACTCACACATTTTATATGTTTCAAAGTGCACGAGCACTTATGTTTATGTTGTACATAAACTCGGAGGAAGCTTATACTACACAACAGCCACCATAACACTGATATGAAAAGCATTTTTTTCAGTTACACATACTTCCTGCTTTGATTCATGACCTTATAATTTTTGCAGCCAGTGACTGTTAATTAAATAATAACCTGAAACACTGTAGAAAGGCATTAAGAGCTAGGTTTTGAAATTAGGCAACAAAAAATACCTCTACCAGCACTACCTCTTATTAGAAAGTCACCCTGACCATTGCTCAATGTATATCAGGTTTTAAGTACGTACATAGCAAGTTTTTAAAACTTGTTTTTAATAAGTTATGTTATAAATAAATTTTGTGAAAGTTTGGATTTTTGTGTTACTTAGTATAGCATCCATCTCCACATTTTTTGTATATTCATAACTTGGAAAAAAAGATGAGTACCTCAGCTTGTTAACTTATAATTAATCACAAGACTTTATACCATGCTCTTATAAGCAGCCTAATGCACTGATATTTCATGAAAAGAGAAACTCAATGTATAAGCTGATATCGACAGATTAATTTGTCTCATTAGTTACACATAAATACTTCCAAAAAAAATATCAATGCCATCTTCTTGCCTTCTTGTGATAATACTGCTCTGTACAGGTAACTAATTCAACTAAAATAGCCTCAACTAGCTCAATAACATCACAGACTAATCCTGTGAAATGCTTATTGACACAAACACGAGTTACACAAAACAATTCATGAACACTAGAAAAATGACTTTCACACCCAGAGTAACAAATCCAATCAAGTACCAACATACTAACGTGTAGAAATGGTAATAATAAAAGGGAAACTAATTAACCTTTTTTTAAAACTACTTTGGCAGTAAAGTATTTATATATCACAGCTCAGCAGACAATGTCACATTTTGATAAAAAATTAACAATTATGTCACAAACCAAATCAACAATAAACACCTCATACATAAAGATCATGGACTGTAATTTCAGCTTAAACAAGATTACTGTACAAAATGCAAGTAGGAAATTACACAAGTTGCATTGTATGATGTAGTACGTGTTTGACAATAATAATACATGTAATAATTATGTACCAATGGACATCTTCACCTGGAGGAAGATATAACAAAACACTGTACAGTTGCTTACTTTCTGGATATATAAGAAACATATTATAATATTTGACATAACAAGACTCAGATTTAAACTATCAGGAATCTATTCCTTAGGTACTAGGTCCACTTCCTTTCCAGCTTCCTGGATGACAGGAAACTTGAAATGTATGTTGAAAGCACCTACACTGAATACTTTGTATAATTATCAGATGTTTCACAGGAGAGAGAGTAATTAGCTCCATCAACTTCATTATTTATGCTTGTACCATGCTTTTGCTTGCCAACAACCAGTGCACTGTATCACAACTTACAGGTGATTTGGGTCTCTGAAAAAGCCTATTAAGTCAAATCAAAGAATTGTGAAACAAAAAGCAAACAACAATAAAAAACATGCCTAAATAATTTGTTTTACAGTGGACTAAAGGTCCCCAGATGAGGAGGAGTTACACAGCAAGAATAATGGATTGCAGTGATCCTGAGAGAAAGCCATCAGTGTGGAGCAACTCTAGATCACCTTACATTGGTACAAAAGATGACAAGATCAGGGCAACTGTTGTGGGCAAAAAACAAACAGAAGAGAGATGGAAAAAAAGGCTAATCTCATTTCCAAGTTGCCCATATATAGAGCAAATTTCCTGGCTTTCCAAGATTGCAATAGAAGCTGTTAAAAGTTTATCAAAGTGTTGTCTGTGATAATGTAGTTTGAACTGGAAGTAAAATAAGTTTCTCTACAAAAAACAAAAATAATGTCATTTTATAGAAACAACTTTTGCTTTCTATTGTCTATAAATAATATGGCTTTAAATGTTAGAGAAAACTTCTTGCAAGTTCTGAAAGACAGGATGTGACAGGGAACATGGCAAGAGGAGTCTAATTTTCATTTCATTGTTTTGCAATTAAATAAGATTGAAGGCTATGTGAATTATGCCTTGCCTGAGCAATGACAACACTATAATATGCAATGTACATCAAATTTTGTACTTCTTAAAGGGGGTGGTAAAACATTAGGCAAGAAAGACACAGAAAAGATATGTCACAGTTCTTATATTATGGGAACTTGAGAATTTTTCAAAATATTTTCCTATAAAATAAAAAAATTAAATAATAAAAAAGTGTGGTATTATTTAAGGAAATATTCAAGGAAAAAAAATTATTATTTTGTGTCATATTTTAAACCAAGCAGGTTATCCTACATATATTTAGGAAGTTAATTTTTTTTTATTTTATTAATAAATGATTAAATGATCAAAATTGTATACAAGACAAACAAGTTATTACTCTACTAGAGAGAGCCTATTCTCTCTCTTGTCATGTAAATATTTTTTCAATCACTACTTTAAGTTTGGGTATACTTTTCTGTAAAAAAGTATACCAAAGTGTTCCATGACTAACCAGAATCACCAGCCAACATGCAATGAGACTTCGTAGCTTGTTGACAATGAAATGCCAGAATTCCAAGCTGAGAAAAATAAATGCTGATTTCAGATAAGAGGTAATTTTGAAGAAGGAGTATGACGACATGCGCCAACTAATATTTTTATACTACTGTAAGCTGAAACTGGACATGCTCAAAGTTGGTTATCAGTAACGGAAATCTAAACCAAAAACAGCTTTGCTGTAAATAAAAAGAATTTTTTTTTTCCCCTACAGAACAAGTTAAGAACATGTTGATCCCAAACAAAAATCAGTTTTTGACTCCTATAACTGCCTAAAATAAAATTTAGTAAGAAACATAACAAATCTAAAATCAAAATTATACCATAATCATAAAACAATAAACTGATAAATTAAACAAAAACAGTTGGTTTTCTAACATCAAAACCTGGGTTTCCTGTGCTGTGACATCATCATCCATTTCTTATACCATTTTTGGCAAATACTTATACCTTAGTGTCGTATAACAAAATGTGAACTTAGATAAATGATACATATAAACATTCTACATTTACATATAGTAATAGTAACAATCACTAAACCATTTAATGTGTAAGAGAAAATGTAATGATGAGTTGTTTTAAACTGTCATACTTGTCTACAACAGCATATTTTTCTACAGCACAATCTAGAGCAGAGATTCCTTAGCACTGGTCTGAGAATATGTTTTAACAGTCTGCAGAGACAACTAGTCATAAAAATAAAAACACTGAAAGAAAATCTTATAAAAGATTTGATTTTAGTGAAACTTGTAAGCTGTATACTATGTAATAGCAGCAAGTGAAAATAAAGAAAAAGTGAGTTTCATATTAAAATTCTTACAAAAGAGTTGTTCCAAGTGACAACAATGCCACTATTTTATTTTATAATTTCAAATTATTTTCAATTGGTTTTAGGTTGTTCAGCTTAATCAATTAGTTTTATAACTCCCAAAAATAATCAAATAACCAAAACATCATTTGTTGCTATTTATTCATTATTCCAGCTATGAAACTCACATCAAATAATTATTTAATGAGCCCAACAATTAATCAATTATGATATTTTGATAATTGCTCAGCTGTAATCAACACATTGACACCAGATTAATATTTAACCAGGAAGTTTATTTAAATGTTTTGTTTAAAATCTATTAATGTACAAAAAGAAGTTTACAGCACAATTAAAAATGCATCTACTTTTTAGATAGGATAGTCTGACCACTACCTCAGGTACAAGTGGACAATTAACTCGCTTAATCAAGCTCAAAATTAGGGACAATAGCAAATAGTCTTAACCATAACCCAAGCTTGTTCAACATCAGATACATTCAAATTGAATTAATGTTTGAATTTCAGTAGTGTAGCTTTAACTTAATATATTGCTTACTTATTACCTACTACATATGTTACCAGTAATACATAAACTATGTGCACAACAAGGAGGGCTTGGGTGTGCTCAAACCCTTCCTTTAGCCATAAACCTTTCACATTACTGTGAATATATATACATATTCACACACACACACACACACACACACACACACACTAAAAAAAATTACATTTTGTTAGCCAAATACCTTTAATCTGAGTCACTTTAAAACTACAAAAATAAATTTTCTTTAATATTATTTACTTAGTAATTGTTATAACATACATGAAAGATATTCACAATCTTTCATGTATGAGTACTCTATTGGGCATACAAAACCAGCTTACCATTTAAATACATAAGTACCGACTTCCATTTTACAGATAGCTATACCCCAGGTTTAATTATTTTGGATTTCTTTCCAGTAAATGCTATGCATTTTTTTTTTTTTTTTTTTATAATAATGGTCTGATTATTTAAAAAGTAGGAAAATCCTGCCATTTTACTTGTTGAAAATACAAAGACTCTCTTACAATAGTTATTATAAAACATATATATCCTCATTATTTATTAAAACTTGTTCTAGGGCTCACATATATTATTCTTCACATATATAAGCATTTCTTGCACATCTATTCATGTAAACTACAAGATAAACATTATAATTAATAAACTGTGGTAAATCAGTTTTTAAAAAACAAGGAGAAAAAGTGATCCTACATTATATAATTTCTAAAACTAAGAATTGTAATTTATAACTTGCATATCATTAAGTACACTAGTACTTTATAGCAAGGGATCATGGTGAAACAAAATGGCAGACAAAAATAATCCATTTTAAACCACATTTCAAATGCCTGCTTGTTAACAATATTTATTTAAAAATACTGACTGAGGAAGACCCAAGTTTGTTGTACGTATAAAACCACCGAAATCATTGTATATATGCATTTATGGAGTGAATAAAAATTTTACTATTTCAACTTTCTATCTAAGTAAGTGATTTTCAGACAAGCATGCATGAAAAAAAAAAATGATTCCTGCTACTATAACTATCACAGAATTATCTCATCTGGGGTCCCAATGATTAATTTCTTGTAACAAAAAAGGACACTAATAATACTAACATGTAATAATGGATGATGCACTACTTATGAGCACATGATCAGACATGAGTGAACATTGGTAAAGATATCCTAAAGAGTAATAACATTGAATTAGGTATATACAACACTCCAAACTTGATATTACCAGCAAACAAAAGCACAGCGAATAAAAACAAAACAATTTAAAAATAAAAACTGATAAAGACAAACAGGGCTCAGTATTTCAGTAACCTAGCTATCTATAGTAATAAGGAAAGTTTTAACACTACAAAAAAGTCTTGAAACAAGGAAATAAAAACTATAAAAACTGAGTTATTTGATTTTTTTTTTATTTTTACTTTAGCAGATCACTAATTAGTTGAGCCAAAGTAGGGAAAAAGTATTTTAAATCTTAAGCAATTCAGGTTTGACTTTCTTGTTTGAAGATTTTTCTTTAAAGCATTAAAACTTTATTACTATAGCTAGCTAGGTTACATACATGTTAGACATTAACTGTTTTTTTAAAATTAACATTTTTTTTTGTTATACTTGTTTTCTTATGAAACATTAATATAGGTCTTTCTTTCAGTGGACTAAAAGCAAGTCCCTCCTCCTTAAAAACAACTCTGGTTACTTAAATAACTTAGAATAGGATTTCTTTCATTAAAAAAAGTTACAGCAAGTTAATATTCACTAATATTTATTTCTTAGTATAACAAAGTAAATATCAAACCATAATTTAAAAGAAAGTTTCATTAAAAATATAAATGCTTTTCAGTTCTAACATTAATTTTAAACCAAAATAGTGAAATGCTCTCTTATTTAGGTACACTCTAAAACTCAGAAAACTAAAATTTGAAACTGAAGTCATTTTTCCCAGTTCAAAAGTGAAGTTCTTTATTCATCCATTATAATATGCCCATACACATTACTTCACATTTCATTGGATAAATTGCACCGATAGTCTGGCTATGCTACCTCATGCACAGCATCATTTAAAAGCTTTTCAAATTAAAGCAAATTGCAGAGTGGCACAAGTAGGCATTAAAAGCCTATGCAATAAAAACCAGCCACCCTTCCTTATTAATGCATTCAGTTTTACTGCACATCAGTTCACATTTCAAAGGTTAAAGCACATTAGAGATATTATGTAGCCCCTGAAACACAAGTTAATATACATTCAAATTAAAATAAGTAATGAATAACAATAGTGATGATTTTCATGTGATACTCTTTGAACACTGACTTGTTTCATACTAAAATCTATATTAAAGAGAAAATCTCAGACTGTAAAACATTGTTCATATCACACTTCAGATGAAAAAAAATCAGAAAATCTGTGTAGCTTAACCTTTAAAATATAAGCTTATATTTTGTTTGTATTAATAAAGAGGGTTGGACTTCATAGCATAGCCTATAACCACCAACTTGTGCCAAACTTCAATCTGGCTTTAAAATTGGACCCTACGCAAGGTGACACAGCCAGGATATCAGTAATGTGACTTCTTTCACAATGTGAGGTAATGTATACATGCACATTACAATGCCCAAATAAGAAACCTCAGTTTTGAATCAGGAAAAATAACTAATTTCAGCCTCAAATTCAGAAATATAACAAATTTCAACCTGTTAAAATTTAGTCAGTTTAAAAGACATGGAAATAATGATAGAAAACTAGGAATGAGTTCATTATGAAGAGAATCCTCTCATTGTGCTATATATATATATATATATATGTATATATGAAAACTAAATATTCATGTTAAATCACGTGTAACTTATGAGAGTCAGGTGGACACTGCCTTTGTTACACACAAATTCTGCAGCTCAAGTGGTTCGAGTCTTGCATAGCGTGAATTTACATTAATTATAATTTTACATAAAAAAACTAACAACCCACCTCTATAAATATACTCTTTGAACACAAAAGCATGAAGTTTTGCTCATAACTAACATGACAAGTTACAACAAAAATGTTTCAGAAACTTTTATATATGTTACAATCCATACAGAGACTAACTGATAAGTAAATAACAAATGACTTCATTACAAGAAATAATGTTAATAAAATCATGCAGAATACAGAAATACACTTCTACATTTACATACAAGGCCAATGTAAATGTGAAAAATCAGGAATACTGGGCAATGTTTTGTGTGGCTGTAATTTAAGTAGATGTGGGAATTCAAATTAGTATCATACAAGATACATACATACATTGTTTTATATATATATATATAAAACAGTCTTTTTGGGATATAGGCCTATATTAGTGGTCTTATAATTCTGTAATGATGACCATTATTTCCAAGTACACAAATTCAACTCTGTGCTAAACAGGCCATGTTGACTTTTCTTTTTTTAAAGTGTTACCTCAGTACCTTACACTTTCATCACAAGTTTATGATCAAATTGTCTAGTATAAGTAGTATTGAGCAAAACACTTCAACAGCTTTTGTTCTGTACATTTTTAATATTCACATCCAGAACTCGGTAGTTCTAAATTACAGTTCTTATTGTTCAAAATCATATCACCTATTCTCTTCTCACTGTCTCATTCTTACCCATATATATGTACAAGTTTAATAAGTTTTTTACTCACTAATTATGTTACTTTTATAGATGAACTACTGTCTGTATATTTACAACAGCCAGAGTAATGTAGTTAGCCATGGGTTCAATTTAAGTGAAATTGAAAAGTTCTTTAAAACGTCATGTTCACCTAAAAAATAGTCAAATTGGTTAGGCTATGTCATAAAGCTAAATTACAAATACAACATAGAGATCAACGTGGTTTAACGTTTAGGTTTAACATAAGTTTTATAAACAATCCCATAATACTAGTACCACTTCTACTACTACTAATAGTATTAGCATTTATTCAGAATTAAATCTAAACATAAAAATAGTACTTACCAAAGTGACTGAGAAATAGGTGATGACGAAAGTAAACAAAACCTCAGGGACACGCATCGTGAACTTAAAATACAAAAAAACAATCTTGAAACCGTGAAATTAAATTAATTGTAAAATAACGGTTACAGAATGAACAGTAGTAATTAACATTAATAACAATTTTCCAAACATAAACTTGAAAACCTGCTATCGTCAGCTGGCATAACTAGGTTATTATTACTAGTATTAACAATATTAGCTTCCTTATAAACAAGAAAAATTGGTTCGCAGTGATGGAATAAATTTAAAGTCTGGACTGTGCAATGATAAAATAAAGGATGTAAGGTGTCTACTTTTTCCTTTGCAGACTTGGCTTCAGTTTTAAAAGTCAAGGTTCAAAATAGCCTGCTGGTTCTAGTATTACTAACGGTGTACAACTTAGTAGTATTTACTATTTAATAACTATTGGAATAAAATAGTTTCAAAATACTGTTATTATCGTTCAAAATTTTGGAAAATTCTCATTATACCGGTGTATTTATGTATAATGAAAACATCGTTTGCTTACCGAAATAAAAGAAAACATAACAGTTTATCCCAAATACGACATTTTTACGACTCACACGAACCAACTCTTCTAATCAACTACGACCACAAATTGTGAACAACTGCAATATTATTCACGATGGCTGCGCACACAACCATTGCGCACAAACCTGATCAGGAGACGATCTTATCATGCACTTTTTGTCTTTTTTTGTTTGTTTGTTTGATATAAGTTGTCTAAAATGTCAAATCCCGGTCGCACCAAACATGCTCACCCTTTCAGCCGTGTGGGCGTAATAATGTAACAGTAAATCCCACTATTCGTTGGTAAAAGAGTAACCCAAGAGTTGGCGGTGGTGGTGATGACTAGCTGCCTTCTCTCTAGTCTTACACTGTTAAATTAGGACGAATAGCGCAGTTAGCCCTCGAGTAGCTTTGCGCGAAATTCAAAAACACAAAAAAAAAACTTGTCTAAAATGTTATAAAAACCCGACAAGTTAAATATTTCACTTATTTTGTCGAAACGAACATTGTTGTTCGTCGTTATTAAGTATAAAGCTACACCAAGGGCTGTATATTCTCTGCCCACCACGGGTATCGAAACAGTTATTAGCGTTTTAAGTCTGTAGACATGCTGTTGTGTTAATGGAAGGCTCGAAAAGGACATATGATCAGTCGCGGCGCAAGGATATTTTCGTTGGGGAGAGGGGGGGGCTGAGGTAAACTGTGGAGGGGCTTCCCAAAATGCCATCAATATGAAGTACAGATGGTAAATTATAATAATGTAAATACCAAGGTACATTTCAGAAAGATGTGCTATTTTGAACTCTATTTTCAATGCAGTTTTCATTGGAAACTCATACTCTGATTAATAATTCATTATTACAAATTAGAAATAATCTGTTTATGAAAATATGCGTATATGTAAAAGAGGAAGTGTTTTCCATATTTTATGAATACATGTATGTAACAATATTGGGAGGCTGAGGTGGGCTTGGCTCATTTTAGAAGGGGGGGGCTCAAGCCACCCCAAGCCTCTTAGCGCCGCCACTGCATATGATAACAGTTAATACTAAACACATCTTCATGCTTATTAGGTATTAAAGTTAATTCAAAGTTTTACATTTAACTTACTTATGGATCACAATATAAAGAGCCAAGGGTTACAGAATGTCAAAAAAAAAGTGATATTGACATTGGAATGTTAACAAGCTGTAAGAATGGTATTTTACGAAAGTGGTATGTACTGTTTCGGAAGCTAAATGTCCACGTTTCACTTTTAAAAAAGTGATATGACAACACTAATAATTAAATAAATATTACTGAAAAATTAATGCAAAACAGATAGTTAATGTAACAATATTACATAAGAATATCTATCTTTCTATCTGTGGTGTTTGGGTATATTTTTATACCCAGAAGGGTCAGGTACACCAGACCTCTTCCTCCTTCCATTACATTGTTACATAAGAATAAATTTTATTTATGTATTTGTTTGGAATTTCGCGAAAAATTTGTTTGTTTTTTGAATTTCACGCAAAGTTGCACGAGGGCTATCTGCACTAACCGTCCCCACAGTGTAAAACTAGATGAAAGGCAACTAATCATCATCACCCACTGTCAACTCTTGAGCTACTCTTTTACCAACGAATAGTGGGATTGACCGAACATTATAACGCTCCCCACGGCTGAAAGAGTGAGTATGGTTGGCGTGAAGGGAATTCGAACTCGCGACCCTCGGATTACGAGTCAAGTAACTTTACCACCTTTTAGCAGTGAAAGTGTGAAAATATGATGGTTAATCTCACAACTAGTTGATAAAAAGAATAGCCCAAAAGTTGGCGGTGGGTGGTGATGACTAGCGGCCTTCCCTCTAGCCTTACTCTGTTAAATTAGGGACAGCTAGCGCAGATAGCCCCCATGTAGCTTTGCGCGAAATTCAAAACAAACAAACAAACAAGCAAGAAGTTGAAAAGCCTAGGGCCAATAAAATCCTTAATTCGGCCTAGAATACAATTAACAACATAACTGTTCATATTAACATTAATCCCCCCTCAGTGGCTCAGCGGTATGTCTGCGGAATTACAACGCTAAAATACGGGTTTCGATACCCATGGTGGGCAGAGCACAGATAGCCCATTGTGTAGCTTTGTGCTTAATTCAAAACAACAACGATAAAACAGTAATCAGCGTGGTGTTAAAACCTTTCGAAAAAACGTAGTGATAATTGCATCCTTTTTGAACAAATATATATATATGTAAAAGTTTGTGCAGTTCATTTAGAACTGCGAAAAAAGAAATTTTGTCAAAACGCAAACTAAACTTTTTAGTATTATTTGATTTGGTTAAACGATCATAAATTTCAATAAATAAAACTAAACAGCTCAACATTTTGTTTTGAAATACACGACTTTGGCGTCATAAAAATATTTTCAGAATTTAGACAAAACAGATAATGATTGACAATTAGATTAAACAAGTTTTAATGAATAAGGAAAAATAGAAAAGAACGCCCAACGTGGGGCTCGAACCCACGACCCTGAGATTAAGAGTCTCATGCTCTACCGACTGAGCTAGCCGGGCTTGGATATTTTGGTGTATAAAATATTAATATATAGTATAAAATAAAACTTAATTGTTAATGTTATTTTGCATATAACATTGTTAACAATAAATGTAATCAAGAGATCTATTATACGTTTAGTGCTTTAACTTATTCTTAATTTCTTTTTACTTCGCTAACTTGTCGTGGTTGGTATTCGATTGTGTTGTGCGCCACCTTCGAGAATTTTGTTTGTTTGAAGTTAAGCTCAAAGCTACACAATAATATCTGTGCTCTGCCCACAACTAGTATCGAAACACGGTTTATTGCGTGGTAACTCCGCTGACATACCGCTGTGCCAGTGAAGGGGTGCGTGAACCTTGGAGGATTACGTACGATTTAGACCTCTCTTCTTTACGACTTTGGATGTTTACGTCAAATGCTCTATTGCTATATTAATATTAATATGAATATTAATATAACTCTATCTACTCATTCTTCTTCCCTCTTTTCAGGGCCATGTCTATGAACATTATGCTATAACATATATGTAAAATCGGCTCGTTTGGGTTGAGAAAATATTTTACGTAGAAGAGCGAACAACGTTTCGGCCTTCTTCGGTCATCCTTCTCGACATCACTGATTATTATGCTATAACGTTTCGTGCTAATTTATCACTTTTCTTAATTTGGGCGTTATACACTTGCAAACAGTTCATTAATACATCGCTGCCTTTTAACCGGATCACGTTATGGAACGCATATTCGACACCAAATACCCTTTTTAAACACAAGCTTTTGATTATTTAATCTATTTACATTCTTATTGTTTAGCGTAGGAAGACTTTTTTATTTTATAATGCATAATAAGTGGTGAGGGATCTTGGTACTATCATCACTATGTGTGATATATCGATCTATGAAAGTCAGTAAATCATTCTTTATCAAAATACTTAAAGAACAATCTAGGAGTCTGTCTGGATTGGTTGTATGTTTGCATAAAGGGTGGCCCGTAAGTCCCTGCCCATCCATATATCTTATGTATCCAGTGTATCTGTGTGCTGTCCCTCATTCTCGCTGCATAATACTATGCGACGCCATGTTCTGTGAGATATTTTCTTCAACATGGGCTTACATCGGCCATATTTCTCTGAAAAAAAAAGAAACAAATTTATAATACATGCGAAATTGAATATAACAGTACTTATGTACTTAGTGGCATATGGATGGGTAGGGACTTACGAGCCACTCTGTATTTGTGCATGAATTAATAATTTGCTGTGCTAGATGTTTTATAAAATGTAGTAATTACTGAGTTTTGTATTATTTGTAATTTATTGACATTAAACGGTGCTACATTAGTCCACGCTGTAATAATTCAATTACTGGGCGTATATACTGTTCATAGATTTTAATGATATTTTCTGGTGATGTACCTTTGTTTTTACCCGACAACCTCTTGGCAGAGTTTGCTCATTGTCATACTTTATTTTTAATATGACTAACATGACTTCTCCATATTAATTTCGAATCATATTTTATTCCAATAAATATTGCTGATGAGGCATTATGTAGAAGAGTTATTTATAAGTGTAATTCTGATTTATGTCTAGGCGTTTTTATATGTTTGGAGGACAATACTCCATTGGTTTTTAGGGAAGTTTCTTTTATTTCTGTGTTTTGGGCTGTATTACACTACTTGACTAAAAAATGTTTGTAAATTGGTGGCAGCTATTGAGAGGGTCATGGCACTCTTTCATATCGCCATAATATCTGCGAACTGAGATGTTAAACAAAAAATTGGACCTTTATGTATTTAAAAACGTCTGGTATGGGTAGATAAAGCACTGGTAGAGGAGCAAACAACGTTTCGACCTTCTTCGGTAATCATCCCGTTCACAAAGAAAGAAAGGGGTACTGACCGGTAGCTGACCACATGTTTGAAGGCGATTATGTAATATTAAGGGCATGTTGCTTACATACATGACGTAAAGGATAGGGTTAACTAATATTCCTTGGGAAACACCGACCTCAGGAATAAAATACCCTGAGATAACCAGCGAATAACATCTGTCAGCAATTTCATTCATTTCATACGGTATTATAGTATGTTATGCCATACAGCGTTGAATGCTTTGTCTATATCGAGGAAGCAGGAGACATCGCATTTGTCTTAGTTGAAGTTATCTATTATGGTTTCTTATCAAATGATCGTGGTTTGTCGAAATTCTCTGAAACCGTTTTGTGTTTCTAGCAATTTTCATATTATCTCTAGGACTACTGAATGTTGTTACTAGTTATTCTCTAAAACTTTGCCTGTGCATTTGGCCAATTTGGTTGTATGGTAACTTTTTGGTTTGTTCGCTGTTTTTTCTTCTTTGGAAAATAACATTTGCTTGCTTCAAAGAGGCTGGAATATAATCTGAATTGAGGTATAAATAGGTCAAACTATTTCTGTGTGCCCTTCTTGAGGAGAATAGCAGTACACTATCTTCACCAGTTGCTTTGTTTTTCATATCTTTTTTTATGGCTGTAGCTATTTCTGCTTTAGTAATCATACTTGTAATTTTAGTAGCCAAATATTATCATTAGTTTGTTATAGATTTTGATGGTTAATAGAATTAATGAGAAAAACTGTTGTACAAATATATTTATTTTGCTCAATATACTCATTTATTGTATTAAATACTGAATGTTCATATCGGGTTCATTTTGAATTTTGGACGTTTTTTTAAAATTGTTTTCTAACAGCTTTTGCTTATTGTGTGCTAGTTCCTTTTAATAACTAAATATTGAATAGGTTTCATAGGTGTTACGATTGTTTGTAAAATATATCTAAAATTACTTTGGGTCTTATGTTCATTTAATTTAGAGCATAACGTAAGCCAGTTATCTTGTTTCAGTTGTTTTATTTGGTTACGTAGTTTATTTCTTAGTGTGTTATCCGTGTTTTGATTTGTGGATCTCTATTGTTCATGTATGTTCTTCTCAGGTGTCGTCATTCTTTCGTCATGTTTGTTATTAATGCATGTGGTTGGTTGTCATTTATTGCGAATTGTATGGTGGTTCCCTTTCAGTATGGTCTTATCAGTGACTTAAGTAAGATACTCAGCAATTGTTTAACAGTATTCATTTGTACCAAATGGTCTGTCTGTTTGATTTGTTATTGTATCCAATAATAATTTATCAAGTATATTTGTGTATTCTATCCAATTTGTTTCTTTTTTTTTTTTGTAATGAAATTTTAATTTAGTTATAGATAAGTGACCACTGTCTAAATCAATACCTACATTAAAGTTTTGTTCCACATCTGCATTTCTTTTAGACAGACTTATACAACATTTGTTATATTTGTTTTATGGTATCAGAGAATGTGACAAATATCTTTCTTCCTTTCGAAACAAAAGGTTAAATATACGTAAAAGAAGTTACAATCACAGACGAGAGAATAAATTTCAAAGTAGGGATGATAAAAATGGGGTATTTGGGGGGTATATGTTTTAAAAATGATTTACGAATACGCAGAGATTAGTGCTTTTTTGTGTATTTAAATAAGCATATACACAGATGAAGCTAAGTGCGTTTGATAAGAAACACCAGTCAAAAAATGTACTTTTTATGCAGCATGAAAAATCTTTAAGACAACATTTAACGGTGTAAAAAATATAAATTCAAAATGAACACATATTACATCAATAAAATTAAATTATCTACTTAAACGCATATTTAAAATACTAAAACAAATATATCATATTCATCTTCGGCACTAAAACATTTCTGTTCGGCATATTATTTATGTCCATTAAACTGAACAATTGTATACTATTGCAGTCTACTATTTGCAGTTTGTAGCTTATTAAAAATTGATGAACACTTAATATTTGCAACATTTACAGAAACAACATGCTAAAAGCTTATAGTTTAACTTCAAAGACAGCCTACTCAGTCCACTGCTAATACAGCGATAAGTCTGCGGATATACATTGCGAAAATCAGGGGTTTGATTCCCCTCGGTGGACTCAGCAGATAGCCCGACGTGGCTTTTCTATAAGAAAATACACAGAGCCTACTAAGAGTATTATTGCCTCCCTGTGGCACAACGGTATATTTGCGAACTTACACAGCTACAACTCGGGTTTCGACACCTGCGGTGACGAGAGCACAGAGAGTTCATTGTGTAGCTTGTGCTTAATACTAAACAGTCAGAAGAGTATTTTTTTTGGCCAACTTATCGATCTGTTTAGTGTAGGTTACTCCCAAAATTGACTTGCGCTCTGGTGGCATGCTTATAAAATTTTTGATATGAAAATTAATATCCAGGCTATCAAGTATGTCACGATGAGCATACCCAAAAGGATGGTTGAGTCTTGTTTTAACTCATTGCGCTGTGTAGCCAATTTTTAAGGTGTCTTACAGAAGAAAAGGGTTGTTCTTACATTGTTTCATCACACTGTTGTTGGTTTTTATTATGGGGTGGTTAAAAAAAATCAGCCAATTCAGTCACATTCTTCAGATGTTTCCCCCTTGTTAAGTCACCATTCGTTATTAACCGAAGCTGTAACTTTTGTTATTGGTTGGCTACCGCAGTAGGGCTGCTGTGTTGTATTTAGTAATTCAGATTATGACGTTTGCTGACACAGAATACAGAATAAACTTTCCCTTTAGAACACAATATGTTTGCCCCTCTTGGTCAAAGCAATGTCTTCTGATTTCGTTACTTGTCTTTAGGCACCTGATGTTTGTCTTGAACTCTTTTTTTTCGTTTGAGATACTTTTAAATTATGTTTGGCTACAGCACGTTAAGCCTTGTTAAATCAAGTCAACGAACTCACTTGCCTCGGTACCTCGTTTATTATAGTATAAAGAAACATAGTAGTTTTACGATTTGCGTATTGACAAAAACTAAACTATATTAGCAGTTAGTTTCTATTTTCATCATTTTTAAAATGCATTTCTGAAAAGTACAGAGATTTACATTTAATGTCTCCTGGCATAGTTATCAGAGCGAAGGCCCGGCATGGCCAAGTGGGTTAAGGCGTGCGACTCGTAATCTGAAAGAGCGAGCACGTTTGGTTTGAGCGGGATTGGAACCCTCAACCCTCGGATTACGAGTCGAACGCCTTAACACTCTTGGCCATGCCGGGCCCCTAACAACAGCAAAATTTAAAAAGTGAAAAAAGGAATAAAAATAACATTAACACACAGAAAAGGGCAGTTATATACAGGAAGATTATAATGGCAGACTGAAGATGGACACCAATATAAAATATCTTGAAGCTGAAGTGGCAAATATAAATATCAAACCTGCCATGTTTCTCTCTGCAGTTCCAACTTCAAACATTATTAAACATGCCATATAGAATAAGAGAACCCATCTGGTTGACGTCTATTACTAGCTGCCATAGTACTATATTATTACTTCGTTACATCATGGAATTTAACATCGTCTAATCGATAAATCAACAAATTATGATGTCAAGTTTCCATGGGAAAAATATCAGACAGTTTGTTTGTGTTGGTATTTCGCACAAAGCTACTCGAGGGCTATCTGTGCTAGCCGTCCCTAATTTAGCAGTGTAAGACTAGAGGGAAGGTAGCTAGTCATCACCACCCACCGCCAACTCTTGGGCTACTCTTTTACCAACGAATAGTGGGATTGACCGTCACATTATACACCCCCACGGCTGGGAGGGCGAGCATGTTTAGCGCGACGCGGGCGCGAAC
The DNA here is from genome assembly GCF_004210375.1 of Tachypleus tridentatus. Taxonomy (NCBI): domain Eukaryota; kingdom Metazoa; phylum Arthropoda; class Merostomata; order Xiphosura; family Limulidae; genus Tachypleus; species Tachypleus tridentatus. Next base: position 89,884,611 of record NC_134828.1, read on the forward strand.
CCGCGACCCTCGGATTACGAGTCGCACGCCTTACGCGCTTGGCCATGCTAGGCCTATATCAGACAGAGTTTGAAATTACTTCCAAAGTGTGTAGAGCAGTAAACAACAACCCATTAATCTTGCTGAATAGTTAAAAAATACCAGATTTAATAACATTAATTAATTGCTCTAGTCATCTTGCACCAGAGATCTATAAAAACTACCAGATACAAGTCACTATCTTATTAAACAAATTTCGAACATCATATGAGAAGGGAGTTTTTAAAACAAAATTTTGAATCATAGTAATGAGGAAGGATGATACTTTAGTCACACTTGTTGAAGGTGTAGAAGGGTTTACAAAGTTGTTTTACTTAGCCACTCCAAATAAAAGAATAGGTTAACTGGCATGTTATTAATTTATATATATTATAGTGGATGAGTATAACACTATGTAACACAAATTTTGTTCTTGGAGAATATGTGTTGTTTCTCAATTGCTTATGTTCTAAAAGAACAGAAAATGGTCATTATTCCCTTCAAACTTTGCTTTTGTGATTTGGACAATGAAACTTAGAAATTAACCTATTTTCTATGTAAAAACGGACAAATTTGCACATTTTCATTTACATAAACTCTGTTTGTTTTTGTTTGTTTGTTTTTTGAATTTCGCACAAAGCTATTCGAGGGCTATCTGTGCTAGCCGTCCCTGATTTAGTAGTGTAAGACTAGAGGGAAGGCAGCTAGTCATCACCACCCACCGCCAACTCTTGGGCTACTCTTTTACCAACGAATAGTGGGATTGACCGTAACATTATAACGCCCCCACGGCTGGAAGGGCGAGCATGTTTGGCGCGACGTGGATGCAAACCCACGACCCTCAGATTACGAGTCGCACGCCTTAACACGCTTGGCCATGCCGGGCCTCATAAGCTCTGAATATCACAACATATGAATCAAGATTTACATGTATTTATTCTAAAGTTACACAAAAATGTTTAGAAGTGATTAGTTTTCGAGATTTGCGACTGTAATGTAAATCACTTTCACGTATCAGCTCCCAAATATAGCGTACCATCATGTTTTCGTTATACGCTCCTTGGTAGCGGCGTTCAAAGTCCAGTATATCGTGCTCCTCTAAGTATGCTCCCATGTTCTCCTTAAATTTATCAAGATGAGCGTCAAGGATATGGACTTTCAGGGACATCCTGCAGCCCATTTTGCCGTAGTTCTTCACCAGAGACACAACCAGTTCCACATAATTTTCGGCCTTATGATTGCCCAAGAAGCCCTGAACTACTGCAACAAAGCTGCCCTAAGTTTTTCATTCCTTCCCACTGATCTTCTTGGGGAATTAGGAGCACTCCAGGATCTCCTTTATTCGTGGTCCAACGAAGAGACCAACTTTGAACTTTGCCTCATACAGCTTAGGGAAGAAGTCTCAAAGGTACTTGAAGGCTGCAGACTACTTATCAAGAGCTGTGACAAATTGTTTCATAAGACTCAGTTTTATGTGCAATGGTGGGAACAATACCTTCTAAAGGTCTACTAGTGACTTAGACTTGACGTTGTGCCTCCCCACAGAGAACTCGGCCCGTTGTGGACAGTGCTTCCTGTTGTAGTGCGCTACGGTGTCCCTGCTGTCCCAAAGACAAAGATAACAGGGAAACTTGGTAAAGCCTCCTTGGAGACCCATCAGGAATGTCACCATTATGAAGTCTCCTATAATCTACCAGCCATACTCATCATATTTCATACCTGTATGTATATTACTATGGAAAATTCTAAAAAATTCTAAAAGGTTCTGGAAAATTCTCGTAAGTTCTACAACATTCTAGAAAATTCTTGTAAATTCTACAACATTCTAGAAAGGTCTTGAAAATTATTGTAAGATTGAGAAAATTCTCTATCAGCTACTCGGCACTAAATCTATCCGAAATGTTCTGGAAAATGGGTAAATTTAAAAGCAAAGTTTGAAGAGAAAAACAGGTAATTTCCATTTACTTTAGGCATAAGCAATTGGGAAATAACACCTTCTGCCCAGGAACACGAAAAAGTAAAAATTTTGTTACGTAGCGTAATCGAATTAGGTAAAACAAAATAACTGTACATCTTCAAAAGAAAGCTCTCCAGTTAATGATGAAACGTCATTTAATGAAGCGTGAAATAAAGAACTAAAAAAAGCACCATTCAAGCTTTTTGGCGTCATTGTGTTGAAAAAAACAATTATCTCTAATATCGATCTAGAATAACCATTCCTGACGTTTCAATAAATAGAGTAAGATATTTTAAGTAAGATTTGTAACTATTTCTGTACATTTACTTGCCATAAATTTACCTGAAAATCCAATTGAAACCGTAAGATAGTAATAACAAACTTTTCAGTCCCGGTAGAGTGTAGAAATGATTAGATCAGTACATGTTGCTTGATGTGAAACAGCCTGAATACGTTACTGGACTGAGCCAATAGACAGCACATCTATAAGCGTAACGTAAACAAATTGCTAAGTCTTAATCATTGGCCTTTTTGTAAATGTATGTTTTGCATAAAGGCACGTTTGAAATGACTTAATAGACTTATCAAATGAAGTATATAAAATGAGTTAATATAATTTGGAAAAGAGGTAAGATAAAAAAACATGTAGAAAATTTTTCATTAAGCCTTTCAACCCTTAACACGTTTTAGAAAACTTGATATTCTTCCTTTTATTCAGGGCTAACTGTGAAAACACGTTTTGTGAATGCCACAGTTTAAATTGTGGTGTTGTGTTTAATTGTTTCAGTTATCCTCTTTGTGACCTTAACATAGATCTCCAAGGCTTTTCAAGATATTATAAAATCATTGAAGTGATAAACGTAAAAAAATACTATTACGTAAATTTCGTCCTTTATGTTTATTACCTCAGACTGCAAATGAGGTCCCAAGAGCGAAATATAGAGCATGACCTTCGACTAACTTATTAATTAAAGAGTTAGTACATTTGAAAAAATTGTTTGTTGTCGGAACTTGCATAACTTATTTATTTACCTTTAAAACTTACATTTTTATAAGCATCAATATTCTAACTAAATCATATCTTGGAAAACGTAATTCAGTATATATATATATATATTATACACTCTGACCGAAAAATGTAGACATAAAAACCGTCCTTTTTAGGCCTACCCTGAGTGAAACGTTGTTATCATATTTATATATATAAGTATATATGTACACAGTTCATAAGCAAAGTTACTGAAGTAGGAAGAAAATATTGAGATAATAATCATACTTCAACCTCACAACATCTTCTACTTAATGATTTAGGTTGTTTACATGCTGTGTCTGGCGTTGTTCCTAACTACTTTTACAATGATGACTGCATGTCTTCAAACTTTGTTCTATGGCAGGGGTTCTTAACCAGGGGTGCCCGCACCCCTAGGGGGTGCGAAGATGATTCCCAAGGGGTGCGAGGATGCCCATGAAAAATTAAAGCAAATCTATATTTTTACATAAGAGTATGCTTTATATTTCTCCAGGGGGTGCGAGAAATGATTACTGATTTGAAAGGGGTGCAAACACTGAAAAAGGTTAAGAACCACTGTTCTATGGTATGACTTGTAAGTATTTGTCTCGAATGAAGTACTTATCATATTTAAAAACAGAATATGCAGAAAATTATAAATAAATATACTTGTTTTAGTATTTAAAGAAGATTGTCTAAATCTTTGTAAATCACTAATTTTAATTTAAATTAGTTTAACGGTGTTTTAGGTTTCTCTATAACAGATACTTGCAAATTAAATTATACTAAACAAATGCAAAAGAGCAGAGCAAAGTTCAAGTAATTTGTATATATATATGTTTATGTATGTATATATATTTACAGTCACAGCGCAGTTTTTTTTATAAATTCTTTTAAACTAGCTGGTTAAAATAATTCAATATACAATCCACATAATGATGATTAATCGCTTTATTTCTTCCTTTAACATTCCTACAAACTTGGACTCTTGTACCTTGCCGTAAGTTGCTGTAAACCTACGTTTTAACTAACATTAGTAGACATAAAACAAGTCAACTTGTTCAAAGTAACTACGATAGCTAACAAACTGATTGGTTCACACTAACATAAAAACGAACTGATATATTTTTGAAATAACTAGTTATCTAATTAAATTAACAATTCTTCAAGGAATTTCTTATTTGTAATCTACATTTATTCTAACTAATTTGGGCAGTTGCTTGATCTTAACTTCATGTGCCCTGTAGCTGATATGCAAATTAAACAAATTACAACATTTTAAATATATAACGTACGCCCTGGATTGGGAAGTCCTTTGATATGACACTACACCAAATTTTCCATTTATCAATTGTTTGTGTTTTTCTTTTGCAAGGGTCATAGTATACAGCGGGAATGATGTGTTATCTCTTGTTGTTATCGACTATCTTATCACTGGGAAAGTTCTTCCTAGTTAGGTGGTCAAGTGAATCCATTGATAGCTTCAACTTTGATGATCTCCTGGAAATAGCCTCAACAGAAACTCTAGTCTCCTCAACAGAACGAGTTTCCATTGACAGTCTCTTCTTTGGGATTATCCAGTTGTCTATGTTCTTACTGACATGTTTTCAAAGAAGATCACCTTCCGTCCAAATACCTATTTTTTGTAGTTCTTCTCTTTTATGATGAAAGCTGTTTATTTATAACATACTATCTTAATAAAATGTGGTTTTATTAACACTTACAGCATAGCTATCTTTTACTTTCTCAAAAACTAATTTGTTATCGTGGATAAATTGATGTATATATCTTTATTCTTTACATATAGGAGAGCTCTTCCAACCATTAACTCCTCACTGGAATATTTAGTTTCATTATGCCCAACCACTAGATGAAGAACTGCTGCTAATAACCGTTTGCATGATTTTTACACTTCTTCTTGGTGCAATGACATCTGTCATTATTTCCATTGGACGATCAACCTCCACTGTGGTAATTATCATTTAGTACATAAGAGTTTTCTAGTCATAGCATCAGAAACTAACCATGCCTCCACTTGAAGTCACTTCCAAAAATGTAATCTTCCTACGTGTTGATTACACGCACATCATGATGTACAGAAAATCTTCCTTTAGTAAAGGTAACTCCCAATTTTTCTTTTGCTGGAACTTAATGCCCACCTGTTTGCATTAATACCTCTTCTTCATCTTTGGAAGCAATTTCCCATTTTCCATTAAGAAGTTAGTACGAGCATAAACACCTTTATATCTTTTTCTGTTGTTACATTTATAAATTGGTCAGATGCCAATAAATCCATTATTTCTTGTGGAGCTTCCAGGAAAGGTTATTGGGCAAGTATTTCCAAATCTTCTGCAATTTCAGCTAAGGTATCTTATTTCCTCTTTACCCTGTTCAAGAACTTTGTTCTGGATACTTGTTTGTTACACACTTGTGTGTGTGTGTAATGATCCAACCTTATTGGGTAAGGTAACTTATCTTACAATAGTTCTTATCTGCGCAATAGTTGATTGTTTTGCAGTTCTCAGCTGGAAGGTTATTTAATGTTATCAAAGCTGGTCCTTTTAGACGGGAAGCAAGATGTATGGTTTGTTGCTCACTAGTCCACTCTTTTACTCTGGAAATTATCTCAAACCTCATGGAGCAGAGCACATATTTGTAATCTATACTTATTCTAGACACTTCTAGGACGTTTTGATTTCAATAATATATTTCCTCTAGCTGTTATCTAAAATTAAGTAAATTACAGAATTATAAACATAACATATAATAATATTTAGACATTGTAGGCAAAACAAAAATCACAAATTGTGTGTGAACTAAACTCTGCATAGTAGCTGAAGCAATAAGCATGAATATAATTTATATTATATTAATTAAAATAATATTTCAAAAATTAGAACAAAAACAAAAGAAAACGAAAAAGAAATTGTTGCTTCTTTTTAGTTACTATCATTTTTAAAAACTGGGCAGCAAGATGATTTATATTAAATGATGGTACCATTTATTTCTTGGATTCTTAGATGCAAGATATAGGTTTTTTTTGAAATTTCCATTTAAATCATAGATATATTACAAACAGTGACAGTGTTTCTCTTGGTAAACAGGGTGATGCTGTGAGAGCTTTGGTATACCTTTGTCAATTTAAGACAAGTTGAGGTGTAGTTAAATTTTAGATAGATCTTCTGCAGATTAGTTTTTGTTATTCTTTAGTGTAGACGTTTATTATTCAAAGATTTACTTTGAACTATAATATTTTATGTTACGCATTGTGATTTATCCCGGACGAGACTCCAATTTATTATGTTACGTATTATAATTTATCTCGGACAAGTCTCCAATTTATTATGCTACTATTTACGATTTAAAATAGCTTGAAACTGAGTTAAATTGTTATTTTAATTCAGAAGTTAATTAAATGTCGAGATGTATTAAAATTATGATATTTGCTAACAAGATTGATACACACAGTTTTCTTTCTTGAGAAAATACATTTTAATATAAAAACAGTAATATAATATATAATAACAGTTATTATAAATAATTGTTTAAATACAAAAAGATTTAGAAATTTATAAACAATAGTTAGTCTTTTATCCGATCCAGAACTTCCTTGATATCTTATTGAGATTTCACAAGGAGCAAAATAATTCTGAGCTGATATAGGTACAATTCACTTAATGGGGAGCTGTTGTTGTTGTTTTTTGAATTAAGTACAAAGCTACACAATGGCTATCTGTGCTCTGCCCATTACGGGTATATAAACCCGGATTTTGGCGTTGTAAGTTCGCACACATACCGCTGAGCCACTGGGGGCGTAATGGGGAGCTAGCTAGCTTTTCGCTGATCACATGTGATTTTTCACAGCTGATGTTATATAATGTCTTCGTAAACATACGATTTTAATTCGTTGAAGTAAAATGGTTTGTAGTGTTCGAAATCTATAAATGGTCCCGGTCAATATCTGAAGTTCTTGATTAATAAACGTTAATTATGGTTATAGCTTCCGAGGTTGATAGTATATCAACTGTAGCAAACCAACAATATATATTGTCTCTTGGCGCGTTGTGTTGGTTAACTTGAGAGGAGAGTTTCTAGAAATTTCAGCTGAGGCAACATTACTGGTATTCATACAGATATATATACTATGTCGATTCTTACACTGGAAAATCTTCTACAAATTCAGTGAATAGGTAGACAATTCACGATGCAGATTTAACAGTATAAGTGACACGGTTTTCTAAAAATATACATATATAACTCAAACAAACATCAATATTAAAATAAATATATAATAGTAAATCCGCCACACTTATTTAGTTTGTTTATTTTCTTTTAATTTATACTCACTTTTTGTCTCTTAACTACCAGCCTTATCTGCTGAGAGTTCTTTGTTATAAAGAGTAATAAAACAATTCTTTGTTTTGTAGTAATCAATGCTTTAATCAGCTGGTTCATTTGTCCCCCGCTGGTACAGTGAAAAGTCTACGGATTTAGAATGCTAAAATCAGGGATTCGATTCCACTCGGTGGACTTAGCAGATAGCTTACCGTGGCTTTGCAATAAGATAAACACACAGACTCATTTGTATTTGAGAGTTAAGGAGAGATGTAGATAAAAGATCACTGGTTCGAAATCCATTCTTAATTTCGTATTGTTTTGTTCTTGTTTAAAGTTTAATTTTGAGTGTGAACATATTTTTAACCATTTTCTTTTCGTTTACACTTCTTCGTTTACAGTTGATTTGCTTGCTCTTTCAGCCGTGGAGGTGTTATAATGTGACGATCAATTTCATTATTCTTTGGGAAAAGAGTAGCCCAATAGTTGGCAGTGGGTGGTGATGATAGTTGCCTTCCCTCTAGTCTTACACTGCTAAATTAGGGACGGCTAGTGCAGATAGCCCTTGTGTAGCTTTGCGCGAAATTCGAAACAAATCACAATTGATCTTGACCTATTTAGAGAGACAGCAAATATCTGTACTCCACCATCTCTCTCTTCCGTTCTTCAAAGCACACAAGAAACACTCACCTGTGTTTAATTGTATGAAGTATAACATTGATTAATATGTGTTTTGTTATGTATAGTTTGTTTTTAGACAGATCTCCAGTTGATCGATATTTGTTCGTTTTGAGTTTAGACTTAACGTTCAAAGATTATCACTGGGCCTTTAGTATTTTATTCAACTTGTTTTTATTTTCATTCATATTCACTTCTTGTTTCATTGTTTAACCGCATACTTGAGCTCGTGAAAGTACTTTGTTTCAAATAACAGTATTTTGTTTGTTTAATTTTGCGCAGAGCTACACGAGGGCTATATGCGCTAGTCATATAATTTAGCAGTGTAAGACTAAAGGGAAGGCAACTAGTCATCACCACCCACCGCCAACTCTTTGACTACTCTTTTACCAACGAATAGTGGGATTGACTGTAACATAATAATGCCTTCACAGCTGAAAGGTCGAATCTGGTCGAACAGTTTTTACAGTGTTTAATTTAATGAAGATTTATTTATGTTTGTTAACTTTGAGTATTTATGTTGTGCTTACGTTTTTATTTTATTTTCATATTTATTCACACATTCTGTTTCGCACATTAATTGTGAAACTTGACTATAGAGAAAGGCTTAAAAAAGGTATGGCTTCATCCCTTCTAGAGTTTTTCACAACACACTAGAAATATTTGTTTGTGTTTAATTTTTAAATTAACTCTGAATTTTTTTCAACTAACTCTTTGTGACAGACTAAGGTAGACTCAGAGATAAACAAACTCATACTTAAAAATATATCTCAGGACGGCTGATATGGGTATTAACACTTTTACTAATAAAGCAGAGAACAACGTTTCGACCTTCTCAGGTCATCTTCAGTTACTAAAAGTGTTAATGCTCATATCAGCCATCTTGAGATATAGTTTTACTTCAAGTAGGTTTCTCGTCATCACGAAACTCATACTCAGTAGTAGACAATCCATTGAATAAACAATATCTACTAGTCTTACCCATTTACTCTGAGGGAAGTCAGTGTATCCGAGAATAATATTGATAATATGGGTAAAAATTCTGGGACTTTAAATGATAAAAACTTGTCTTCGTCAGAGCTTTCAATATTAATGAAAAATTAAAACAGCCACATGTATTTATTTTGTTAAAAGATACATTAATCTTTAGCGTAAAAATAATGAACGCCATATGTAACATGATTTAGAAATTTATATACATAAAACAGAAAATATTAGGTTTTCGCTTTATTCTTTTTCAAGGAAGTGTCAGTAGTTTCTACGCAAAAATAACATTTTTTCTACCTTGAATAGTAATCTATTTGTTGTTTTTTTCTACTTTTAATAGTAATATATGCGCTGTTTTAATGTTTAGTTGTTGTTTTTCTACCTTTAATAGTAATCTATGCGTGGTTTTAATGTTTATTTGTTGTTGTTTTTTTAACTTTAATAGTAATATATGCGTGATTCTAAAATTTATTTGTTTTTTCTACCTTTAATAGTAATCTATGCGTGGTTTTAATTTTATTTGTTGTTTTTTTTCTACCTGTAATAGTAATCTATGAGTGGTTTTAATGTTTATTTGTTTTTTTTACCTGTAATAGTAATCTATGAGTGATTCTAATATTTATTTGTTTTTTCTACCTTTAATAGTAATCTATGCATGGTTTTAATGTTTATTTGTTGTTTTTTTCTACCTTTAATAGTAATCTATGAGTGGTTTTAATGTTAATTTGTTTTTTCTACCTGTAATAGTAATCTATGCGTGGTTTTAATTTTATTTGTTGTTTTTTTCTACCTGTAATAGTAATTTATGAGTGGTTTTAATGTTTATTTGTTTTTTCTACCTGTAATAGTAATTTATGAGTGGTTTTAATGTTTATTTGTTTTTTCTACCTTTAATAGTAATCTATGCGTGGTTTTAATGTTAATTTGTTTTTTCTACCTGTAATAGTAATCTATGCGTGGTTTTAATTTTATTTGTTGTTTTTTTCTACCTGTAATAGTAATTTATGAGTAGTTTTAATGTTTATTTGTTTTTTCTACCTGTAATAGTAATTTATGAGTAGTTTTAATGTTAATTTGTTTTTTCTACCTGTAATAGTAATCTATGCGTGGTTTTAATTTTATTTGTTGGTTTTTTCTACCTGTAATAGTAATTTATGAGTGGTTTTAATGTTTATTTGTTTTTTTCTACCTTTAATAGTAATTTATGAGTGGTTTTAATGTTTATTTGTTGTGTTTTCTACCATTAATAGTAATCAATGAGTGGTTTTAATGTTTATTTGTTGTTTTTTCTACCTGTAATAGTAATCTATGCGTGATTTTCATGTTTATTTGTCTAGCAAATAAACTCAAGCGCAGGAACTATCACATCATAAACTGGCTAACCCGAGAAGGAGGATTTCACATTTTTTTCTATGTTTTGCTGTAACAATTCTTTCCCGTTATATTAACCTTCAACTTTTTTAGGTATATTTTTCGTTGTTGTTAGAATAATTTAAAAAAAATAATTCCTTGATTTTTTATTTGATTATCATAAATTATCAATATTCATTTCTCTATATAGAATTTTATCGAAGCTTGAGAAATTAGTTTTAAAAGTGGTGCATTATCTACAGCGACCGTTTTAAACAACACGAATTCATTATTACTGACACTTGTTTTTATTGTGACAGTTATTTGTTAAATCAGGATATAGGAAATAGTCAAAAATATACAAACATCTAGAATAAATATCTGAAACCACCAAATCTTTATTTTACCATTCACTAAACAACAGTAATCAAATAACAACAGCAGCTAGAAGCCAGACTGAGGAAGAACAAAAATATATTACATTTTGAGTTTTTAAGTATGTAATCATATGTTACATATGATATGTTATCATAGACTCGGTAGACTCTAAGGATGGTCAAGGCCTGATAAGGCGTTCGACTCGTCATCTGAGGGTCGTGGGTTCGAATTCCAGTAGCACCAAGCATTCTCGCCCTTTCAGCCGTGGGGGCATTATAGAGTTATGATCAATCCCACTATTCGTTGATTAAAGATTAGTCCAAGAGTTGGCAGTAGGTGGTGATGACAATGTACCTTCTCTCTAGTCTTACACTGCTAAATTTGGAACGACTAGAGGAGATAGCCCTCGTGTAGCTTTGAGCGAAATTGAAAACAAACAACAAGGATGGTCAAGGTACTCAATAAACATAATACAAATATGCAGGCTAAAAAAAATCAACAGTAACAGAGAGTTTACATTAATTTAAAAACTGATTGTTACTAAATTTCATTTGGTTCTCTACCCAATAAGCTCCAAAACAAGTCAAGAAACAGTCGCTAAAATAAGAAACCAGAAAGTGAACAACCCACCAAATTGTTCATCTTTCTTCTTGTTGTTTCAGTCGAGATAACTCTACAAATACTTTATTAATAACGTCAATTTAAATAAATACACTTAATGTGTTTCTTGCCAGTGCATGAGATCAATATTTAGATGTAATAATTACTAGTAATGTAAACAAATCATAATTATAGTTTAAACGACGTTATCGTTACGCCTTTAAGTTAGCTTTCGTACAGTACTCTAGTATTCCTTTGAAAAGTTCACGTACATGTCGAAACACGAATGACCAGCCAATAATAGATGAACATCAGATGATTGTAACATGTGGATACTCAATGCATTGTACACTGTACAATCGGTGCTTTTTGGTAACCAATGCCTGTATTATGTATGAAATGAAGGAGTAAAAATACAAAAACAAATACACATAATATTGAATTTTATTTCACACGTTCATAAAATACATCAACTTTCAGTCAGGGTAAACAACGTCAGAAAACAAGTAATAAAAACAGCTCCTTCAGTGGCACAGTGGTATGTCCGCGGACCTACCCCGCGAAACCGGGTTTGGTCGCCCGTGATGGGCAGAGCACAGAAAGCCTATTGTGTAGCTTTGCGCTTAATTAAAATAAAAACATGTAAATGTAAAATCATGAGGGGATCGAAGTGTCAAAAAATGCAAACAAAATCATATGGATAATACGGCTATACCCAGATGGTCCGTACATGATTTCCAATATTAAAGTTTAATGTTACACTGTAAAATGCATTCTTGATTTTAATATTACTGTAGCTGGAAATTACATATTCCTGACTGTTGGTGTGTAGTTTGCTTGTCATCATATTCAGGTCACGTCAAGGTAAGCGTCAATGTAGTGTAACTAAGAACTTAATATTGACGCACAAGGAAAACAAAGTTCAGTCGAAACATGTCTTGACCATTATAGACTATGGCGGATTCTTGCTACAAATTCGGTCAAATTGATCGGCCTTGTAATGACGATTTTGTACACGTGTATTTTACAACGTAACATTAAATATTAATAATTAACTTTATGTAGAGGTGAACTATGCATAGCTGTGTTATCTTTATATTATTGTTTGCAATATTTTTGTCACTGCCATCCCTAAATACTTTTTCATTTTCAAAATATTTTTACTTTATAAAACTGATGTATGGTGAAGAAAACATAAAATGATAATTACAAAGACTGATGGGATCCTCCATATTTATCTACAGTTTCCCTATTATCAGCCATATTATTCAATTTTGTTTCAATATATTTGAACAATATACGGTTTACGAGTCGAGTGCCTTAATCACCTGGCCATCACGGGCCGACAATATTCGGATAATTCAGATATGATTTGCATCTGTTGACAAGTGCTAAGGTTTACCGATGTCAAGAATTATAACGGTTTATGTTCATAGATGGCAACAGAATCGCAAGCTGATGGTGTCGTGAAATACAGCTAATAAATAACGCGTCAATTTTATTGTTACATACTTGTTACTGCTTTTCACATTTTACAATTAAGGAAGTGATTTCTATTTGCAACTCAATAAGGTTCAGTTTTACAAATAACAGTAATGTTTATACATTTTCCTGAATACAACAGAAAGGTTTTGTATTTATGGAAAAAACTCCTAAGGCTATCTGTCGCCATCTTTACTTATCTTAAAGTACTGACAATGTGCCCACAGTTTAAATCGTGAAATTAGTTGTTTACTTTGGCTGATTTTATTCAAGAAATAGGTTGATCATGTAGTTTGTTATTAACGCGTGTTTTAATATTATAGACATTTATTTAGTCCATTGTTTATCAACCTACAGAGAGCTGCTAAGAAGCTACTAAAAAGACAGACAACTGAGATTTTGAAAGTTGAATTCAATACTTTTCAAGACAGATGTTTTACTGTGTGTTAAAGATTTTGTGTTATATTAAAATATATATGCATTTTTATTACTGAGCTTAGATTTTAAAGTTCAACTGTGGGAATATGTTTAACACTTTAGGTTTGTAACTCACAAAGTTTTAAAAAATTGTAGTCATTGGGATATCTTAGTTATACAGATTATAATCATTTAACTGTTCTCCAACTGATTTTTGATTTCTAGTTCCATGTTCCACCTTAGCAGTTTATTATTGCTTACACTAGGTAGGTTGATGTAGGCATAACCAAGCGTGTTAAGGCGTTCGACTGCTAATCCGAGAGTTGCGAGTTCGAATCCTGGCCCCACCAAACATGCTCGCCTTTTCAACCGTGGGGGCGTTATAATATGAGGGTCAATCCCACTATTCGTTGGTAAAAGAGTAGCCCAAGAGTCTTGGACTGCTAAATTAGGGACGGCTAGCGCAGATAGTCCACGAGTATCTTTGCGCCACATTAAAAAAACAAACAAATTGATATTATTACTTAGCCTGAAGCTAAATTCACAGTTTCTTAATAACAAGCTTGACTTCCCCTTTACTCAGGTGATCACATTTATTTATAAATGAGAAAAATATACATATATATATATTATTTTTCATTGATTCTTGTATGAATTAACTGCCCTTAAAGCATACTTATTTGTTCTATTCACTTCTTAGTTTACTGGGAGATTAGCAATGTAGCAGATTTAATATTATTTTAATATCTATGGTTGTTTCAGTTTAATATATATTTGTAAATGTATATAGCTTATATTGTTAAATATGTATTGCACAAATCCCGCTCGTTCTCTAAATTTGTAGAAGTTTCTCGCGAGTAAAAATCAACAATATATGTTTGATGAAATCACTAGCATATCTTCAAATATTGTTGTCAACCGAACTTTCGAGAATCTCACCCTAAAAGTTTATAAATAGACACACTTAGAAACAATTTAATATATATTGTTTGTCTGCTGTAACTCCTTATAATTTGTAAGATTGTAAAATTTTTGTATAGAAGTTATTATATGTAATAACCGTTATTATAAATTTTTTGTTGCTTGCATATTAAAATATATTTGCGTTATGAAGAAAATTGTATGTGTCAGTTTGTTGATAAATATCACAAAATTAATACATATTGACATTCAATTAACTTCTAAATTAAAATTAAAATTTTCGTCTATTTGAAATCCTAATACGACACAAGTAACATAATAAATCGGAGACCCATCCGAGATAAATTGTAATACGTAACAAGCAGTTAATTAAGTCAACAATAAATTTTCCACCTAAGTAACAAATTAATCCTTTTGATGTTTAGCTAAGTCGTATGACACTGAGAATGCCAACACACTGATGTTATAAGATATTCAACAGGTATTATTGATTTATTTAATATTGTAAATGAATATCTTATGACTTTTTAGTAATTGATTTTTAATGCATGATGGAAAATGAGCATTATATATGCAAAAACGGCTCGTTTGGGTTGAGAAAATATTTTACGTAGAAGAGCGAACAACGTTTCTATCTTCTTCGGTCATCGTCAGGTTCACAAACAAAGAAAGAGGTAACGGACCGGAAGCTGACCACATGTTTGGAAGGGGTTGTGTAACTGAGTGTTGGAACGTAGAGGGCGGTGTTAGATGTTTGGATATATAATTTTATTTTATTATATTTAATATAGGTATAAAGGCGTTCCTTTATATTGGTTTATTTTGGGTTTAAGTTGTTGTATAAGTAAGGCTTCTTTAATTTTGCGTTTGTTTTTGTTTGTTTCTTTATTTAGTATTTGAGTGTTTTCTATGGTTATGATGTGTTTATTTGACTTGCAGTGTTCGAAAACGTGTGAAGGTCACTTTTTATGTTCTTTAAATCTGGTTTCCATTTTTCTACTTGTTTCTCCAATATAGAAATCGTGGCAATTATGATATTGTATTTTATAAATAATGTTGGTGTGGTGTTTGTCAGTGTAGTTTTTACATAGTTTAGACCTCAGTTTTGTGCCTGGTTTTTGAATAAATTTGCATATATATTTCTCTACAAGTGGGTTTTCTCGACATCACTGAAAATGAGCATTACTGTCTTAAGAAGGTGTTTAATTTTAATACATAGAAAAATATACCTGATAAAATAAAGTGGTTACAAAAATATTTTCTATGCAAATTAGATTAGAAGGAACTTAGTTAGGTTCCAAATATACTTTATACATAGACAGATTTCCATTTGTAGTTAAAAACAAACAACAACAATCGTGGTGCAATCATTACATTAACAAAACAGTTTTGTTCGTATATTTGAGATGTTTTAATTTTAAAATTTATAAGCTGTTTTATAGAATATCCTGAAGAATAACTTCCTCTACTAGTGAATAATAAAATAAAGTACTTCCGGCTTATCACGAATGAAAAGTAAGAGTTACATCTTGCTGAAAGCCATAGACAAGTACTCATTTAAAACTGTAACACTAAAATAAACTAATAAAACTGAAATATAAGCTAATATAGATACTGTCATATATCAGTCGTCGGCAATCTTCCCATAACTGAAGATGACGTAGAGAAGGGGAAACCATCAACGCTTGAATTGTCGACTGTGCTTCCAGCGCTTGTGTGATCAGAGACCAAAGTGCCGGTACATTTCTTTTACAAACGTAGCCTCTTACGGTGCGAGAAACTGTAGGCAAGACGTGTGGCCGAGCGAGAGCTTCCTTCAATTTAGGTGTATAACTTCCAAACAGTCCTTGATGGATTTGGCCAATTGCCAAGAGACTCCAAGTTTGTTGTAGTTATATCAGCTGTTTTCAGGTGACGTTCTGTTACATCTTTGCATCGCAGCTTTGATCCACCTCTCCTCCTCTGGCCAGAGGAAAGTTCTTCCTAATGTTTTCTTGAATTTGCCGCAAGAAGATCATATCGGTTATGTTTCTGTTCAAAAACCGCATTGGCTTTAGAATTCCACCTGTTTGACTATACGATTGATTACTTCAAATTCTGCTCCAGCATTGTTTCTTCCTTTGACTCCCATGAGGGACCAAAATTGTTGTCCTTTTCTATTGTTAACTTTTTCCTTTTAACCTTGTTTCTTAGAGCGTAGCGATATTGTTATTTATCTGTAAATTGTAACAGTACATCGTTCATGTATGCAATTGATTCCTAGTTTTAAGAGCGTTCTAACATTCCAAGTTGCAAGTTTGAGTTTCCTTTTCAGGTTGATTTAAATGGACTATCTTTACCCCTCCTTTTATCGGGGCGTCCATTTCTAGGACAGGCAGAGCCATTCCTTAAAACATCTGCCTTGCCTGAATGCTTAAATAGGACCTTGGATTATTAACATTTAATATAGGGCCATCACACTCAAACCGTCTGCGTCCAGATGACTAACTAATTAGTCATCAAGCGTATCACCACCATGGACAACCCATCGCTTCAGGATTCCTCCTTATTTCCGGGCTTCGATAGTTCTAGCGTTCTAAGCCGGCAGAGATACCACTGTGCCACTGAGGGGGGATTATAAACTCTTAAAACATAAATTCACTAATACTAAATTCTCTGGGTGGATTAGTGGTAAATCAATAGACTTACAACAAAACATCCTTTCATTGGATAGAGTGAATATCGCCAATTGTGTAGTTTCACACTAAGAAGTTAGTTATTTTGAATTGAGCACAAAGCTACACAATGGGCTATCTGTGTTTTGCCCACCACGGGTATCGAAACCCGGATTTTAGCGTTGTAAGTCCGCAGACATACCGCTGAGCCACTGGGGGACCGCACTAAGAAAACAACAATAACTAGTACTGCAGTTACAGTAACGTTTAGTTAGAAAGTTGAATTGTCCTAAATGTCCTCAGTAGTAACTTTTTGCCATATGTATACTGTTAGTATTTTTGTTGCTGT
>NC_134828.1:89902245-89923396 GCF_004210375.1 Tachypleus tridentatus
AACTATCAAATGTAGTAAATCAAAGTAAACAACATCACCAAAAATATCAAATGTAGTAAATCAAAGTAAACAACATCACCAGAACTATCAAATGTAGTAAATCAAAGTAAACAACATCACCAGAAATATCAAATGTAGTAAATCAAAGCACAACATCACCAGAACTATCAAATGTAGTAAATCAAAGTAAACAACATCACTAGAAATATCAAATGTAGTAAATCAAAGTAAACAACATCACCAAAACTATCAAATGTAGTAAATCAAAGTAAACAACATCACCAAAACTATCAAATGTAGTAAATCAAAGTAAACAACATCACCAGAAATATCAAATGTAGTAAATCAAAGTAAACAACATCACCAGAACTATCAAATGTAGTAAATCAAAGTAAACAACATCACCAGAAATATAAAATGTAGTAAATCAAAGTAAACAACATCACCAAACTAACAAATGTAGTAAATCAAAGTAATCAACATCACCAGAAGTACCAAATGTAGTAAATCAAAGTAAACAACGTCACCAAAACTAACAAATGTAGTAAATCAAACTAAACAACATCACGAGAACTATCAAATGTAGTAAATCAAAGTAACAACATCACCAGAACAATCAAATGTAGGATATCAAAGTAAACAACATCACCAGACCTATCAAATGTAGTAAATCAAAGTAAACAACATCACCAGAACTATGAAATGTAGTAAATCAAAGTAAACAACATCACCAAAACTCTGAAATGTAGAAAATGAAAGTGAACAACAACACCAGGACTATCAAATGTGGTTAATCAAACTAAATAACACCACATAAAAATCAAATGTAATAAATCAAAGAAACCAACATCACCAAAACTATCAAATGTAGTAAAGCAAAGTAAACAACATCACCAAAACTATCAAATGTAGAAATTCAAAGTAAACAACATCTCCAGAACGATGAAATGTAGTAAATCAAAGCACACAACATCACCAAAACTATCAAAGGTAGTAAATCAAAGTAAACAACATCACCAGAATTAACAAACGTAGTAAATCAAAGTAAACAACATCACCTGACCTATCAAATTTAGTAATTCAAAGTAAACAACATCACCAGAAATTTTAAATGTAATAAAGAAAAGTAAACAACATCACCAGAACTATTAAATGTACTAAATCAAAGTAACCCACATCAACAAAACTATAAAATGTAGTAAATCAAAGTAAACAACATCACCAGAACTATCAAATGTAGTAAATCAAAGTAAACAACGTCACCAAAACCAAAAAAATGTAGTAAATCAAACTAAACAACATCACCAGAACTATCAAATGTAGTAAATCAAAGTAACTAACATCACCAGAACTATCAAATGTAGGAAATCAAAGTAAACAACATCACCAAAACTATCAAATGTAGTAATTCAAAGTAAACAACATCACCAGAACTATCAAATGTAGTAAATCAAAGCAAACAGCATCATATCAAATATAGTAAATCAAAGCAAAAACATCATCAGAACTATCAAATGTAGTAAATCAAATTAAACAACACCACCAAAACAATCAAATGTATAAATCTAAGTAAAAAAACATCACCAGGATTATCAAATGTCGTAAATCAAAGTAAACAATATCACCAAAACTATTAAATGTACTAAATCAAAGTAACTAACATCACCAGAACAATCAAATGCAGGATATCAAAGTAAACAACATCACCAAAACTATCAAATGTAGTAAATCAAAGTAAACAACATCACCAAAACTATCAAATGTAGTAAATCAAAGTAAACAACATCACCAGAACTATCAAATGTAGTAAATCAAAGTAATCCACATCACCAAAACTATAAAATGTAGTAAATCAAAGTAAACAACGTCACGAAAACTAACAAATGTTAAAGCAAAGTAAACAACATCATATCAAATGTAGTAAATCAAAGCAAAGAACATCATATCAAATGTAGTAAATCAAAGAAAAGAACATCACCAGAACTATGAAATGTAGTAAATCAAAGTAAACAAATCCACCAGAACTATGAAGTGTAATAAATCAACAAAAACAACATCACCAAAAATTTGAAATGTAGAGAATGAAAGTGAACAACAACACCAGGACTATCAAATGTAGTTAATCAAAGTAAATAACACCACCAGAAAAATCAAATGTAGTAAATCAAAGCACACAACATCACCAGAACTATCAAATGTAGTAAATCAAAGTAATCAACATCACTAGAAATACCAAATGTTGTAAATCAATGTAAACAACATCACCAAAACTATCAAATGTAGTAAATCAAAGAAATCAACATCACCAAAACTATCAAATGTAGAAAATCAAAGTAATCAACATCACCAGAAATATCAAATGTGGTAAATTAAAGTAAACAACATCACCAGAACTATTAAATGTACTAAATCAAGGTAATCCACATCACCAAAAATATAAAATGTAGTAAATCAAAGTAAACAACGTCACGAAAACTAACAAATGTAGTAAATCAAAGTAATCAACATCACCAGAAGTACCAAATGTAGTAAATCAAAGTAAACAACGTCACCAAAACTAAGAAATGTAGTAAATCAAACTAAACAACATCACCAGAACTATCAAATGTAGTAAATCAAAGTAACAACATCACCAGAACAATCAAATGCAGGATATCAAAGTAAACAACATCACCAGAACTATCAAATATAGTAAATCAAAGTAAACAACATCACCAGAACTATCAAATGTAGTAAATCAAAGTAAACAACATCACCAAAACTATGAAATGTAGTAAATCAAAGTAAACAACATCACCAGAACTATCAAATGTAGTTAATCAAACTAAATAACACCACCATAAAAATCAAATGTAATAAATCAAAGAAACCAACATCACCAAAACTATCAAATGTAGTAAAGCAAAGTAAACAACATCACCAAAACTATCAAATGTAGTAAATCAAAGTAAACAACATCACCAGAACTATGAAATGTAGTAAATCAAAGTAAACAACATCACCAAACTATCAAATGTAGTAAATCAAAGTAAACAACATCACCAGAACTAACAAATGTAGTAAATCAAAGTAAACAACATCACCTGACCTATCAAATTTAGTAATTCAAAGTAAACAACATCACCAGAAATTTTAAATGTAGTAAATCAAAGTAAACAACATCACCAGAACTATGAAATGCAGTAAATCAAAGTAAACAACATCAACAAAACTATAAAATGTAGTAAATCAAAGTAATCAACATCACCAGAACTACCAAATGTAGTAAATCAAAGTAAACAACATCACCAAAACCAAAAATGTAGTAAATCAAAGTAAACAACATCACCAGAACTATCAAATGTAGTAAATCAAAGTAAACAACATCACCAGAACTATCAAATGCAGGATATGAAAGTAAACAACATCACCAAAACTAAAAAATATAGTAAATCAAAGTAAACAACATCACCAGAACTATCAAATGTAGTAAATCAAAGCAAAAACATCACCAGAACTATCAAATGTAGTAAATCAAAGTAAACAACATCACCAGAACTATCAAATGTAGTAAATCAAAGTAAACAACATCACCAAAACATGAAATGTATAAATCAAAGTAAAACAACATCACCAGGACTATCAAATGTAGTAAATCAAAGTAAACAACATCACCAAAACTATTAAATGTAGTAAATCAAAGTAAACAACATCACCAGAACAATCAAATGTAGTAAATCAAAGTAAACAACATCACCAAAACTATCAAATGTAGTAAATCAAAGTAAACAACATCACCAAAACTATCAAATGTGGTAAATCAAAGTAAACAACATCACCAGAACTATTAAATGTACTAAATCAAAGTAATCCACATCACCAAAACTATCAAATGTAGTAAATCAAAGTAAACAACATCACCAAAACTATCAAATGTAGTAAATCAAAGTAAACAACATCACCAGAATATCAAATGTAGTAAATCAAAGCAAACAACATCATATCAAATGTAGTAAATCAAAGAAAACAACATCACCAGAACTATGAAATGTAGTAAATCAAAGTAAACAACATCACCAGAACTATGAAATGTAGTAAATCAAAGTAAACAACATCACCAGAAACTATCAAATGTAGTAAATCAAAGTAAACAACATCACCAGAACTATCAAATGTAGTAAATCAAAGTAAACAACATCACCAGAACTATCAAATGTAGTAAATCAAAGTAAACAACGTCACCAAAACTAACAAGTGTAGTAAATCAAACTAAACCCCATCACGAGAACAATCAAATGCAGGAAATCAAAGTAAACAACATCACCAAAACTATAAAATGTAGTAAATCAAAGTAAACAACATCACCAGAACTATCAAATGTAGTAAATCAAAGTAAACAACATCACCAAAACTATCAAATGTAGTAAATCAAAGTAAACAACATCACCAAAACTATCAAATGTAGTAAATCAAAGTGAACAACATCACCAGAACTATCAAATGTAGTAAATCAAAGTAAACAACATCACCAAAACTATCAAATGTAGTAAATCAAAGTAAACAACATCACCAGAACTATCAAATGTAGTAAATCAAAGTAAACAACATCACCAGAACTATCAAATGTAGTAAATCAAAGTAAACAACATCACCAGAACTATCAAATGTAGTAAATCAAAGTAAACAACATCACCAGAACTATCAAATGTAGTAAATCAAAGTAAACAACATCACCAGAACTATCAAATGTAGTAAATCAAAGTAAACAACATCACCAGAACTATCAAATGTAGTAAATCAAAGTAAACAACATCACCAGAACTATCAAATGTAGTAAATCAAAGTAATCAACATCACCAAAACTATAAAATGTAGTAAATCAATGTAAACAACATCACCAAGAACTATCAAATGTAGTAAATCAAAGTAAACAACATCACCAGAACTATGAAATGTAGTAAATCAAAGCACACAACATCATCAGAGCTATCATATGTTGTAAATCAAAGTAATCATCATCACCAGAAGTACCAAATGTAGTAAATCAAAGTAAACAACATCACCAGAACTATGAAATGTAGTAAATCAAAGTAAACAACATCACCAGAACTATTAAATGTAGTAAATCAAAGTAAACAACATCACCAGAACTATCAAATGTAGTAAATCAAAGTAAACAACATCACCAAAACTATCAAATGTAGTAAATCAAAGTAAACAACATCACCAGAATGTCCCAAATGTAGTAAATCAAAGTAAACAACATCACCAAAACTATCAAATGTAGTAAATCAAAGTAAACAACATCACCAGAACTATCAAATGTAGTAAATCAAAGTAAACAACATCACAAGAACTATCAAATGTATTAAATCAAAGTAAACAACATCACCAGAACTATCAAATGTAGTAAATCAAAGTAAACAACATTACCAGAAGTATCAAATGTAGTAAATCAAAGTAAAAACATCACCAGAAGTATCAAATGTAGTAAATCAAAGTAAACAACATCACCAAAACTATCAAATGTAGTAAATCAAAGTAAACAACACCACCAAAACATGAAATGTAGTAAATCTAAGTAAAAACATCACCAGGATTATCAAATGTCGTAAATCAAAGTAAACAACATCACCAAAACTATTAAATGTAGTAAATCAAAGTAAACAACATCACCAGAACTATCAAATGTAGTAAATCAAAGTAAACAACATCACCAGAACTATCAAATGTAGTAAATCAAAGTAAACAACATCACCAGAACTATCAAATGTAGTAATTCAAAGTAAAGAACATCACCACGACTATCAAATGTAGTAAATCAAAGTAAACAACATCACCAGAACTATCAAATGTAGTAAATCAAAGTAAACAACATCACCAGAACTATCAAATGTAGTAAATCAAAGTAAACAACATCACCAAAACTATCAAATGTAGTAAATCAAAGTAAACAACATCACCAGAACTATCAAATGTAGTAAATCAAAGTAAACAACATCACCAGAACTATCAAATGTAGGAAATCAAAGTAAACAACATCACCAAAACTATGAAATGTAGTAAATCAAAGTAAACAACATCACCAGGAACTATCAAATGTAGTAAATCAAAGTAAACAACATCACCAAAACTATTAAATGTAGTAAATCAAAGTAACAACATCACCAGAACTATCAAATGTAGGAAATCAAAGTAAACAACATCACCAAAACTATCAAATGTAGTAAATCAAAGTAAACAACATCACAAAACTATCAAATGTAGTAAATCAAAGTAAACAACATCACCAGAACTATCAAATGTAGTAAATCAAAGTAAACAACATCACCAGAACTATCAAATGTAGTAAATCAAAGTAAACAACATCACCAGAACTATCAAATGTAGTAAATCAAAGTAAACAACATCACCAAAACTATCAAATGTAGTAAATCAAAGTAAACAACATCACCAAAACTATCAAATGTAGTAAATCAAAGTAAACAACATCACCAGAACTATCAAATGTAGTTAATCAAAGTAAATAACACCACTAGAAAAATCAAATGTAGTAAATCAAAACACATAACATCACCAGAACTATGAAATGTAGTAAATCAAAGTAAACAACATCACTAAAACTCTCAAATGTAGTAAATCAAAGTAAACAACATCACCAGAACTATCAAATGTAGTAAATCAAAGTAAACAACATCACCAAAAAATCAAATGTAGTAAATCAAAGAAAACAACATCACCAAAACTATCAAATGTAGTAAAGCAAAGTAAACAACATCACCAAAACTATCAAATGTAGAAATTCAAAGTAAACAACATCACCAGAACTATGAAATGTAGTAAATCAAAGTAAACAACATCACCAGAACTATCAAATGTAGTAAATCAAAGTAAACAACCTCACCAGAACTATCAAATGTAGTAAATCAAAGTAAACAACATCACCAGAAACTATTAAATGTAGTAAATCAAAGTAAACAACATCACCAGAACTATCAAATGTAGTAAATCAAAGTAAACAACATCACCAGAACTATTAAATGTAGTAAATCAAAGTAAACAACATCACCAGAACTATCAAATGTAGTAAATCAAAGTAAACAACATCACCAAAACTATAAAATATAGTAAATCAAAGTAAACAACATCACCAGACCTATCAATTATAGTAATTCAAAGTAAACAACATCACCAAAACTATCAAATGTTGTAAAGCAAAGTAAACAACATCACCAGAACTATCAAATGTAGTAAATCAAAGTAACAACATCACCAGAACTATCAAATGTAGTAAATCAAAGTAAACAACATCACCAAAACTATCAAATGTAGTAAAGCAAAGTAAACAACATCACCAGAACTATCAAATGTAGTAAATCAAAGTAAACAACATCTCCAAAACTATGAAATGTAGTAAATCAAAGTAAACAACAACACCAGAACTATCAAATGTAGTTAATCAAACTAAATAACACCACCATAAAAATCAAATGTAATAAATCAAAGAAACCAACATCACCAAAACTATCAAATGTAGTAAATCAAAGTAAACAACATCACCAAAACTATCAAATGTAGTAAATCAAAGTAAACAACATCACCAGAACTATCAAATGTAGTAAATCAAAGTAAACAACATCACCTGAACTATCAAATTTAGTAATTCAAAGTAAACAACATCACCAGAACTTTTAAATGTAGTAAATCAAAGTAAACAACATCACCAGAACTATGAAATGCAGTAAATCAAAGTAAACAACATCATCAGAACATTTAAATGTTGTAAATCAAAGTAAACAACATCACCAGAACTATTAAATGTACTAAATCAAAGTAACCCACATCACCAAAACTATAAAATGTAGTAAATCAAAGTAATCAACATCACCAGATGTACCAAATGTAGTAAATCAAAGTAAACAACGTCACCAAAACTAACAAATGTAGTAAATCAAACTAAACAACATCACGAGAACGATCAAATGTAGTAAATCAAAGTAACTAACATCACCAGAACAATCAAATGCAGGATATCAAAGTAAACAACATCACCAAAACTATAAAATATAGTAAATCAAAGTAAACAACATCACCAGAACTATCAAATGTAGTAAATCAAAGCAAACAACATCATATCAAATATAGTAAATCAAAGCAAAAACATCATCAGAACTATCAAATGTAGTAAATCAAACCAAACAACATTTACAGAACTATCAAATGTAGTAAATCAAACTAAACAACACCACCAAAACATGTAATGCAATAAATCTAAGTAAAAACATCACCAGGATTATCAAATGTCGTAAATCAGAGTAAACAATATCACCAAAACTATTAAATGTACTAAATCAAAGTAACTAACATCACCAGAACAATCAAATGCAGGATATCAAAGTAAACAACATCACCAAAACTATCAAATGTAGTAAATCAAAGTAAACAACATCACCAAAACTATAAAATGTAGTAAATCAAAGTAAACAACATCACCAGAACTATCAAATGTAGTAAATCACAGAAATCAACATCACCAAAACTATCAAATGTAGTAAATCAAAGTAATCAACATCACCAGAACTATCAAATGTAGTAAATCAAAGTAAACAAATCCACCAGAACTATTAAATGTAATAAATCAACGAAAAGATCATCACCAAAACTATGAAATGTAGTAAATCAAAGTAAACAACATCACCAGAACAATCAAATGTAGTAAATCAAAGCAAACAACATCACCAAAACTATCAAATGTAGTAAATCAAAGTAAACAACATCACCAGAACTATCAAATGTAGTAAATCAAAGTAAACAACATCACCAAAACTATCAAATGTAGTAAATCAAAGTAAACAACATCACCAAAACTATCAAATGTAGTAAATCAAAGTAAACAACATCACCAGAACTATCAAATGTAGTAAATCAAAGTAAACAACATCACCAAAACTATCAAATGTAGTAAATCAAAGTAAACAACATCACCAGAACAATCAAATGTAGTAAATCAAAGTAAACAACATCACCAAAACTATCAAATGTAGTAAATCAAAGTAAACAACATCACCAGAACTATCAAATGTAGTAAATCAAAGTAAACAACATCACCAGAACTATCAAATGTAGTAAATCAAAGTAAACAACATCACCAGAACAATCAAATGTAATAAATCAAAGTAAACAACATCACCAGAACTATCAAATGTAGTAAATCAAAGTAAACAACATCACCAGAACTATCAAATGTAGTAAATCAAAGTAAACAACATCACCAGAACTATGAAATGTAGTAAATCAAAGTAAACAACATCACCAAAACTATCAAATGTAGTAAATCAAAGTAAACAACATCACCAGAACAATCAAATGCAGGATATCAAAGTAAACAACATCACCAAAACTATCAAATGTAGTAAATCAAAGTAAACAACATCTTCAGAACTATCAAATGTAGTAAAACAAAGCACACAACTTCACGAAAACTATGAAATGTAGTAAATCAAACTAAACAACATCATCAGAAATACCAAATGTAGTAAATTAAAGTAAACAACGTCCCCAAAACTAACAAATGCAGTAAATCAAACTAAACAACATCACGAGAACGATCAAATGTAGTAAATCAAAGTAACCAACATCACCAGAACAATCAAATGCAGGATATCAAAGTAAACAACATCACCAAACTATAAAATATAGTAAATCAAAGTAAACAACATCACCAGACCTATCAATTATAGTAAATCAAAGTAAACAACATCACCAGAACTATCAAATGTAGTAAATCAAAGTAAACAACATCACCAAAACTATCAAATGTAGTAAAGCAAAGTAAACAACATCACCAAAACTATCAAATGTAGAAATTCAAAGTAAACAACATCTCCAGAACGATGAAATGTAGTAAATCAAAGCACACAACATCACCAAAACTATCAAAGGTAGTAAATCAAAGTAAACAACATCACCAGAAGTATCAAACGTAGTAAATCAAAGTAAACAACATCACCAGAACTATCAAATGTAGTAATTCAAAGTAAACAACATCACCAGAACTTTTAAATGTAGTAAATCAAAGTAACCAACATCATCAGAACTTTTAAATGTTGTAAATCAAAGTAAAACACATCACCAGAAATATTAAATGTACTAACTCAAAGTAACCCACATCACCAAAACTATCAAAGGTAGTAAATCAAAGTAAACAACATCACCAGAAGTATCAAACGTAGTAAATCAAAGTAAACAACATCACCTGACCTATCAAATTTAGTAATTCAAAGTAAACAACATCACCAGAACTTTTAAATGTAGTAAATCAAAGTAAACAACATCACCAGAACTATGAAATGCAGTAAATCAAAGTAAACAACATCATCAGAACTTTTAAATGTTGTAAATCAAAGTAAACAACATCACCAGAACTATTAAATGTACTAAATCAAAGTAACCCACATCACCAAAACTATAAAATGTAGTAAATCAAAGTAATCAACATCACCAGATGTACCAAATGTAGTAAATCAAAGTAAACAACATCACCAAAACCAACAAATGTAGTAAATCAAAGTAAACAACATCACCAGAACGATCAAATGTAGTAAATCAAAGTAAACAACATCACCAGAACAATCAAATGTAGGAAATCAAAGTAAACAACATCACCAAAACTATAAAATATAGTAATCAAAGTAAACAACATCACCAGAACTATCAAATGTAGTAAATCAAAGTAAACAACATCATAACAAATGTAGTAAATCAAAGCAAAAAAACATCACCAGAACTATCAAATGTAGTAAATCAAAGAAACAACATCACAGAACTATCAAATGTAGTAAATCAAACTAAACAACATCACCAAAACATGAAATGTAATAAATCAAAGTAAAAAACATCACCAGGATTATCAAATGTAGTAAATCAAAGTAAACAACATCACCAAAACTATTAAATGTAGTAAATCAAAGTAAACAACATCACCAGAACTATCAAATGTAGGAAATCAAAGTAAACAACATCACCAAAACTATTAAATGTAGTAAATCAAAGTAAACAACATCACCAGAACAATCAAATGTAGTAAATCAAAGTAAACAACATCATCAGAACTATCAAATTTAGTAAATGAAAATAAACAACCTCACCAGAACTATCAAATGTAGTAAATCAAAGTAAACAACATCACCAAAACTATCAAATGTTGTAAATCAATGTAAACAACATCACCAAAACTATCAAATGTGGTAAATCAAAGTAACCCACATCACCAAAACTATAAAATGTAGTAAATCAAAGTAAACAACATCACCAGAACTATCAAATGTAGTAAATCAAAGTAATCAACATCACCAGAAGTACCAAATGTAGTAAATCAAAGTAAACAACGTCACCAAAACTAACAAATGTAGTAAATCAAAGTAAACAACATCACCAGAACTATCAAATGTAGTAAATCAAAGTAAACAACATCACCAGAACAATCAAATGTAGGAAATCAAAGTAAACAACACCACCAAAACATGAAATGTAGTAAATCTAAGTAAAAACATCACCAGGATTATCAAATGTCGTTAATCAAAGTAAACAACATCACCAAAACTATTAAATGTAGTAAATCAAAGTAAACAACATCACCAGAACAATCAAATGTAGGAAATCAAAGTAAACAACATCACCAAAACTATCAAATGTAGTAAATCAAAGTAAACAACATCACCAAAACTATCAAATGTAGTAAATCAAAGTAAACAACATCACCAAACTATCAAATGTAGTAAATCAAAGTAAAAACATCACCAGAACTATCAAATGTAGTAAATCAAAGTAAACAACATCACCAAAACTATCAAATGTAGTAAATCAAAGTAAACAACATCACCAGAACTATCAAATGTAGTAAATCAAAGTAAACAACATCACCAAAACTATTAAATGTAGTAAATCAAAGTAAACAACATCACCAGAACTATCAAATGTAGTAAATCAAAGTAAACAACATCACCAAAACTATCAAATGTAGTAAATCAAAGTAAACAACATCACCAGAACTATCAAATGTAGTAAATCAAACTAAACAACACCACCAAACTATCAAATGTAGTAAATCAAAGTAAACAACATCACCAAAACTATCAAATGTGGTAAATCAAAGTAAACAACATCACCAAAACTATAAAATGTAGTAAATCAAAGTAAACAACACCACAGGAACTATCAAATGTAGTAAATCAAAGTAATCAACATCACCAGAACTATCAAATGTAGTAAATCAAAGTAAACAACATCACCAAAACTACCAAATGTAGTAAATCAAAGTAAACAACATCACGAGAACGATCAAATGTAGTAAATCAAAGTAACTAACATCACCAGAACAATCAAATGCAGGATATCAAACTAAACAACACCACCAAAACATGAAATGTAGTAAATCTAAGTAAAAACATCACCAGGATTATCAAATGTCGTAAATCAAAGTAAACAATATCACCAAAACTATTAAATGTACTAAATCAAAGTAACTAACATCACCAGAACAATCAAATGCAGGATATCAAAGTAAACAACATCACCAAAACTATCAAATGTAGTAAATCAAAGTAATGAACATCACAAAAAGTACCAAATGTAGTAAATCAAAGTAAACAACATCTCTCGAACTAAGAAATGTTGTAAATCAAAGTAAGCAACATCACCAGAACTAAGAAATGTAGTAAATCAAAGTAAACAACATCACCAGAACTATCAAATGTAGTAAATCAAAGTAAACAACATCACCAAGAACTATGAAATGTAGTAAATCAAAGTAAACAACATCACCAGAACTATGAAGTGTAATAAATCAACAAAAACAACATCACCAAAAATTTGAAATGTAGAAAATGAAAGTGAACAACAACACCAGGACTATCAAATGTAGTTAATCAAAGTAAATAACATCACCAGAAAAATCAAATGTAGTAAATCAAAGTAAACAACATCACCAGAACTATCAAATGTAGTAAATCAAAGTAAACAACATCACCAGAACTATCAAATGTAGTAAATCAAAGTAAACAACATCACCAAAACTATCAAATGTAGTAAATCAAAGTAAACAACATCACCAAAACTATCAAATGTAGTAAATCAAAGTAAACAACATCACCAGAAATATCAAATGTAGTAAATCAAAGTAAACAACATCACCAGAACTATTAAATGTACTAAATCAAAGTAATCCACATCACCAAAAATATAAAATGTAGTAAATCAAAGTAATCAACATCACCAGAACTATCAAATGTAGTAAATCAAAGTAAACAACGTCACCAAAACTAACAAATGTAGTAAATCAAAGTAAACAACATCACCAGAACTATCAAATGTAGTAAATCAAAGTAAACAACATCACCAGAACAATCAAATGTAGGATATCAAAGTAAACAACATCACCAAAACTATCAAATGTAGTAAATCAAAGTAAACAACATCACCAGAACTATCAAATGTAGTAATTCAAAGTAAACAACATCACCAGAACTATGAAATGTAGTAAATCAAAGTAAACAACATCACCAAAACTATCAAATGTAGTAAATCAAAGT
This sequence comes from Tachypleus tridentatus, assembly GCF_004210375.1. Taxonomy (NCBI): domain Eukaryota; kingdom Metazoa; phylum Arthropoda; class Merostomata; order Xiphosura; family Limulidae; genus Tachypleus; species Tachypleus tridentatus. Next base: position 89,915,814 of record NC_134828.1, read on the forward strand.
AAACAACATCACCAGAACTATCAAATGTAGTAAATCAAAGTAAACAACATCACCAGAACTATCAAATATAGTAAATCAAAGTAAACAACATCACCAGAAATATCAAATGTAGTAAATCAAAGTAAACAACATCACCAAAACTATCAAATGTAGTAAATCAAAGTAAACAACATCACCAGAACTATCAAATGTAGTAAATCAAAGTAAACAACATCACCAGAACTATCAAATGTAGTAAATCAAAGTAAACAACATCACCAGAACTATCAAATGTAGTAAATCAAAGTAAACAACATCACCAGAACTATCAAATGTAGTAAATCAAAGTAAACAACATCACCAGAAATATTAAATGTACTAAATCAAAGTAAACAACATCACCAAAACTATCAAAGGTAGTAAATCAAAGTAAACAACATCACCAGAACTATCAAACGTAGTAAATCAAAGTAAACAACATCACCTGACCTATCAAATTTAGTAATTCAAAGTAAACAACATCACCAGAACTTTTAAATGTAGTAAATCAAAGTAAACAACATCACCAGAACTATGAAATGCAGTAAATCAAAGTAAACAACATCATCAGAACTTTTAAATGTTGTAAATCAAAGTAAACAACATCACCAGAACTATTAAATGTACTAAATCAAAGTAACCCACATCACCAAAACTATAAAATGTAGTAAATCAAAGTAATCAACATCACCAGATGTACCAAATGTAGTAAATCAAAGTAAACAACGTCACCAAAACCAACAAATGTAGTAAATCAAACTAAACAACATCACGAGAACGATCAAATGTAGTAAATCAAAGTAACTAACATCACCAGAACAATCAAATGCAGGATATCAAAGTAAACAACATCACCAAAACTATAAAATATAGTAAATCAAAGTAAACAACATCACCAGAACTATCAAATGTAGTAAATCAAAGCAAACAACAGCATCATAACAAATATAGTAAATCAAAGCAAAAACATCATCAGAACTATCAAATGTAGTAAATCAAACTAAACAACATTAACAGAACTATCAAATGTAGTAATTCAAAGTAAACAAAATCACCAAAACATCAAATGTAGTAAATCAAAGTAAAAAACATCACCAGAACTATCAAATGTAGTAAATCAAAGTAAACAACATCACCAAACTATTAAATGTAGTAAATCAAAGTAACAACATCACCAGAACTATCAAATGTAGTAAATCAAAGTAAACAACATCACCAAAACTATCAAATGTAGTAAATCAAAGTAAACAACATCACCAGAACTATCAAATGTAGTAAATCAAAGTAAACAACATCACCAGAACTATCAAATGTAGTAAATCAAAGTAAACAACATCACCAGAACTATCAAATGTAGTAAATCAAAGTAAACAACATCACCAAAACTATCAAATGTAGTAAATCAAAGTAAACAACATCACCAAAACTATCAAATGTAGTAAATCAAAGTAAACAACATCACCAAAACTATCAAATGTAGTAAATCAAAGTAAACAACATCACAGAACTATCAAATGTAGTAAATCAAAGTAAACAACATCACCAGAACTACCAAATGTAGTAAATCAAAGTAAACAACATCACCAAAACTAACAAATGTAGTAAATCAAAGTAAACAACATCACCAGAACTATCAAATGTAGTAAATCAAAGTAAACAACATCACCAGAACTATCAAATGTAGTAAATCAAAGTAAACAACACCACCAAAACATGAAATGTAGTAAATCTAAGTAAAAACATCACCAGGATTATCAAATGTAGTAAATCAAAGTAAACAACGTCACCAAAACTAACAAGTGTAGTAAATCAAACTAAACAACATCACCAGAACAATCAAATGCAGGATATCAAAGTAAACAACATCACCAAAACTATCAAATGTAGTAAATCAAAGTAATGAACATCACAAAAAGTACCAAATGTAGTAAATCAAAGTAAACAACATCTCTCGAACTATGAAATGTTGTAAATCAAAGTAAGCAACATCACCAGAACTAAGAAATGTAGTAAATCAAAGCAAACAACATCACCAGAACTATGAAGTGTAGTAAATCAAAAAAAACAACATCACCAGAAATATGAAATGTAGTAAATCAAAGTAAACAACATCACCAGAACTATCAAATGTAGTAAATCAAAGTAAACAACATCACCAAACTATCAAATGTAGTAAATCAAAGTAAACAACATCACCAGAACTATCAAATGTAGTAAATCAAAGTAAACAACATCACCAGAAAACATCAAATGTAGTAAATCAAAGTAAGCAACGTCACCAAAACTAACAAATGTAGTAAATCAAACTAAACAACATCACGATAACGATCAAATGCAGTAAATCAAACTAAACAACATCACCAGAACTATCAAATGTAGTAAATCAAAGTAAACAACATCACCAAAACTATCAAATGTAGTAAATCAAAGTAAACAACATCACCAGAACTATCAAATGTAGTAAATCAAAGTAAACAACATCACCAAAACTATGAAATGTAGTAAATCAAAGTAAACAACATCACCAAAACTCTGAAATGTAGTAAATGAAAGTAAACAACATCACCAGAACTATCAAATGTAGTAAATCAAAGTAAACAACATCACCAGAACTATCAAATGTAGTAAATCAAATCACCAAACAACATCACCAAAACTATCAAATGTAGTAAATCAAAGTAAACAACATCACCAGAACTATGAAATGTAGTAAATCAAAGTAAACAACATCACCAAAACTATCAAATGTAGTAAATCAAAGTAAACAACATCACCAGGATAATCAAATGTAGTAAATCAAAGTAAACAACATCACCAGAACTATCAAATGTAGTAAATCAAAGTAAACAACATCACCAAAACTATCAAATGTAGTAAATCAAAGTAAACAACATCACCAGAACTATCAAATGTAGTAAATCAAAGTAAACAACATCACCAAAACTATTAAATGTAGTAAATCAAAGTAACAACATCACCAGAACTATCAAATGTAGTAAATCAAAGTAAACAACATCACCAGAAATATCAAATGTAGTAAATCAAAGTAAACAACATCACCAGAACTATCAAATGTAGTAAATCAAAGTAAACAACATCACCAGAACTATCAAATGTAGTAAATCAAAGTAAACAACATCACCAAAACTAACAAATGTAGTAAATCAAAGTAAACAACATCACCAGAACTATCAAATGTAGTAAATCAAAGTAACAACATCACCAGAACAATCAAATGTAGTAAATCAAAGTAAACAACATCACCAAAACTATAAAATGTAGTAAATCAAAGTAAACAACATCACCAGAACTATCAAATGTAGTAAATCAAAGTAAACAACATCACCAGAACTATCAAATGTAGTAAATCAAAGTAAACAACATCACCAAAACTATCAAATGTAGTAAATCAAAGTAAACAACATCACCAGAACTATCAAATGTAGTAAATCAAAGTAAACAACATCACCAGAAACTATCAAATGTAGTAAATCAAAGTAAACAACATCACCAAAACTATCAAATGTAGTAAATCAAAGTAAACAACATCACCAAAACTATCAAATGTAGAAATTCAAAGTAAACAACATCACCAGAACTATCAAATGTAGTAAATCAAAGTAAACAACATCACCAAAACTATCAAATGTAGTAAATCAAAATAAACAACATCACGAGAACTAACAAATGTAGTAAATCAAAGTAAACAACATCACCAGAACTATCAAATTTAGTAAATCAAAGTAAACAACATCACCAGAAACTATCAAATGTAGTAAATCAAAGTAAACAACATCACCAGAACTATGAAATGCAGTAAATCAAAGTAAACAACATCATCAGAACATTTAAATGTAGTAAATCAAAGTAAACAACATCACCAGAACTATCAAATGTAGTAAATCAAAGTAAACCAACATCACCAACAACTATAAAATGTAGTAAATCAAAGTAAACAACATCACCAGAACTATCAAATGTAGTAAATCAAAGTAAACAACATCACCAAAACTATAAAATGTAGTAAATCAAAGTAAACAACATCACCAGAACTATAAAATATAGTAAATCAAAGTAAACAACATCACCAAAACTAACAAATGTAGTAAATCAAAGTAAACAACATCACCAGAACTATCAAATGTAGTAAATCAAAGTAAACAACATCACCAGAACTATCAAATGTAGTAAATCAAAGTAAACAACATCACCAAAACTATAAAATATAGTAAATCAAAGTAAACAACATCACCAGACCTATCAAATGTAGTAATTCAAAGTAAACAACATCACCAGAACTATCAAATGTAGTAAATCAAAGTAAACAACATCACCAAAACTATCAAATGTAGTAAATCAAAGTAAAAAACATCACCAGAAGTATGAAATGTAGTAAATCAAAGTAAACAACATCACCAAAACTATGAAATGTAGTAAATCAAAGTAAACAACATCACCAGAACTATTAAATGTAGTAAACCAAATTAAACAACATCACCAGAACGATCAAATGTAGTAATTGAAAGCGCACAACATCACCAGAACTATCAAATGTAGTAAATCAAAGTAAAACACATCACCAGAACTATCAAATGTAGTAAATCATAGTAAACAACATCACCAAAACTCTGAAATGTAGTAAATCAAAGTAAACAACATCATCAGAACTATCAAATGTAGTAAATCAAAGTAAACAACATCACCAGAACTATCAAATGTAGTAAATCAAAGTAAACAACATCACCAGAACTATTAAATGTAGTAAATCAAAGCAAACAACATCACCAGAACTATCAAATGTAGTAAATCAAAGTAAACAACATCACCAGAACTATCAAATGTAGTAAATCAAAGTAAACAACATCACCAGAACTATTAAATGTACTAAATCAAAGTAACCCACATCACCAAAACTATAAAATGTAGTAAATCAAAGTAAACAACATCACCAGAACTATGAAATGTAGTAAATCAAAGTAAACAACATCACCAAAACCAATCAAATGTAGTAAATCAAAGTAAACAACATCACCAGAACGATCAAATGTAGTAAATCAAAGTAAACAACATCACCAGAACAATCAAATGTAGTAAATCAAAGTAAACAACATCACCAAAACTATAAAATGTAGTAAATCAAAGTAAACAACATCACCAGAACTATCAAATGTAGTAAATCAAAGTCAAAAACAACATCATAACAAATGTAGTAAATCAAAGTAAAAACATCACCAGAACTATCAAATGTAGTAAATTAAAGCAAACAACATCACAGAACTATCAAATGTAGTAAATCAAACTAAACAACACCACCAAAACATGAAATGTAGTAAATCTAAGTAAAAACATCACCAGGATTATCAAATGTAGTAAATCAAAGCACACAACATCACCAAAACTATTAAATGTAGTAAATCAAAGTAAACAACATCACCAGAACAATCAAATGTAGGAAATCAAAGTAAACAACATCACCAAAACTATTAAATGTAGTAAATCAAAGTAAACAACATCACCAGAACTATCAAATGTAGTAAATCAAAGTAAACAACATCACCAGAACTATCAAATGTAGTAAATCAAAGTAAACAACATCACCAGAACTATCAAATGTAGTAAATCAAAGTAAACAACATCACCAAAACTATCAAATGTAGTAAATCAAAGTAAACAACATCACCAAAACTATCAAATGTAGTAAATCAAAGTAAACAACATCACCAAAACTATGAAATGTAGTAAATCAAAGTAAACAACATCACCCAGAACTATCAAATGTAGTAAATCAAAGTAAACAACATCACCAGAACTATCAAATGTAGTAAATCAAAGTAAACAACATCACCAGAACTATGAAATGTAGTAAATCAAAGTAAACAACATCACCAGAACAATCAAATGTAGTAAATCAAAGTAAACAACATCACCAAAACTATGAAATGTAGTAAATCAAAGTAAACAACATCACCAGAACTATCAAATGTAGTAAATCAAAGTAAACAACATCTACCAAAACTTTTAAATGTAGTAAATCAAAGTAAACAACATCACCAGAACTATCAAATGTAGTAAATCAAAGTAAACAACATCACCAAAACTATCAAATGTAGTAAATCAAAGTAATCAACATCACCAGAAGTACCAAATGTAGTAAATCAAAGTAAACAACATCACCAGAACTATCAAATGTAGTAAATCAAAGTAAACAACATCACCAGAACTAAGAAATGTAGTAAATCAAAGTAAACAACATCACCAGAACTATCAAATGCAGTAAATCAAAGTAAACAACATCACCAGAACTATGAAATGTAGTAAATCAAAGTAAACAACATCACCAGAACTATCAAATGTAGTAAATCAAAAGTAAACAACATCACCAAAACTATCAAATGTAGTAAATCAAAGTAAACAACATCACCAAACTATCAAATGTAGTAAATCAAAGTAAACAACATCACCAGAAAAATCAAATGTAGTAAATCAAAGTAAACAACATCACCAGAACTATCAAATGTAGTAAATCAAAGTAAACAACATCACCAGAACTATCAAATGTAGTAAATCAAAGTAAACAACATCACCAAAACTATAAAATGTAGTAAATCAAAGTAAACAACATCACCAAAACTATCAAATGTAGTAAATCAAAGTAATCAACATCACCAGAAATATCAAATGTAGTAAATCAAAGTAAACAACATCACCAGAACTATTAAATGTAGTAAATCAAAGTAAACAACATCACCAGAACTATCAAATGTAGTAAATCAAAGTAAACAACGTCACCAAAACTAACAAATGTAGTAAATCAAAATAAACAACATCACCAGAAGTATCAAATGTAGTAAATCAAAGTAAACAACGTCACCAAAACTAACAAATGTAGTAAATCAAAGTAAACAACATCACCAGAACTATCAAATGTAGTAAATCAAACTAAACAACATCACCAGAACTATCAAATGTAGTAAATCAAAGTAAACAACATCACCAAAACTATAAAATGTAGTAAATCAAAGTAAACAACATCACCAGAACTATCAAATATAGTAAATCAAAGTAAACAACATCACCAGAACTATGAAATATAGTAAATCAAAGTAAACAACATCACCAGAAATCAAATGTAGTAAATCAAAGTAAACAACATCACCAGAACTATCAAATGTAGTAAATCAAAGTAAACAACATCACCAGAACTATCAAATGTAGTAAATCAAAGTAAACAACATCACCAAAACTATCAAATGTAGTAAATCAATGTAAACAACAACACCAAAACTATCAAATGTAGTAAATCAAAGTAAAAACATCACCAAAATTATCAAATGTAGTAAATCAAAGTAAACAACATCACCAGGATAATCAAATGTAGTAAATCAAAGTAAACAACATCACCAGAATTATCAAATGTAGTAAATCAAAGTAAACAACATCACCAAAACTATTAAATGTAGTAAATCAAAGTAAACAACATCACCAGAACTATCAAATGCAGTAAATCAAAGTAAACAACATCACCAAACTAACAAATGTAGTAAATCAAAGTAAACAACATCACC
>NC_134828.1:89923896-89995040 GCF_004210375.1 Tachypleus tridentatus
ACACAACTCAGTATGAGATTAGTGAATGTAAAAATTTGGAGGTTGATGTTACTGAATTAAGAAATCTGCTGTCTTCTGTGCGGAAAAAAGATGAGAAAATAGATGCCTAGAATAAGAATGCATAATAATTAATGGGATTACTTTTACAAGAATGTAAACTTTTGCAGGAAGAAATCCAGAATAATTCTTTAAACAAATAGAGTTGTTTAGTGTGAAAGACAATATCTGTTTCTTGTTGCCTTTTCATCTCAACTAGCCCCCCCTTCAGTGGCATAGCAGTATGACTGCGGATTTACAACACTAAAAACCGGGTTTCGATACCCGTGGTGGGCAGAACACAGATAGCTCTTTGTATAGCTTTGTGCTTAATTTCAAACAACAACAACATCTCAACTAACACTGAGCGAATTGTAAAAATTGTGAAAAGGTAGTCCACGTAATTTAGCACTCTATATAAACTTTCATTAAAAACTATACTATCATAAAAAATTTCATGGGGTCATAGTTCAAGAAATGAATATTATCAAGTAAAAAGTTCAACTTATTGTTTCATGAAAACTTGGTCCAGTGGAACCTCACAAACTTCTAAAATGAATGTGACAGCTGAGTCCAAAAAGGGAAGTTTCCATGTTTTATTTTAACACTACTTCTGCAACATTGTATATAAAGTCGAGAAAAAAAACATTTTTAGAAGTTAGGAAGATTATGAAACCACAAAGTGAAAAAATGAAAGATATTTTTAGTGATGTGAGTTAAATTGAGTTGTAATTAGAATGGCATAATCAGCCGTAATTACAGGAGTAATTGTTTTAGGCTTACTGAAGAAAGGAAGAATTTTTCAACTCTTAGAAGAGTAGATTGAATGATGGAGGTAAGGTAAGTCCAATTGGATGCAATGACAAATCAGTTTAGGCTACAGTAATATGTGTATATAGATTTTTCACAACGTGGATGAGAATTTAAGTAAATAATTTCTCACAGCGTAAAATTTGAAATGGAGATGTTTTGTACGGATTTATGCACAATCGTTGTCCGAACATGTAAGTTCTATTATGAAGTAAATGATTAATAACATTGTTTCTTTTCGACTTCAGTCTGAATCATATGTGTTTGGCCAAATGTATTCGAAAACCTGAAGATCTCTCCAAATAAAAGAAATCATATTTGGATTATTTAGTATGGTACACGTGTTCCAATCCTATCTCTGAATGCACGTATCCTCTCAATAATGGGGTATTGAATGTTACAGTTAAAATTATTTTTAAAAGAGTAATTAAAGAGCTAGTTTTCTATAATTCTAAAACTAAAAGTCCCCCGCTGGTACAGCAGTAAGTCCACGCTGAAATTTTACAACGCTGAAATAAGGAGTTCGATTTTCCTCGGTGATCTCAGCAGATGGCTTGATGTGTTTTTTTCTATAAGAAAACAAACACACATAAAATTAAAACGGCTAGTGGGAAGGACTTGGCATGGCCAAGTGGTCAAGGCATTCGACTCGTAATCTAAAGGTCCCGGGTTCGAATTCCTTTCACAGCAAACATGGTCGCCCTTTCAGACATGGGGGCGCTACAATGTGACGGTCAATCCCACTATTCGTTGGTAAAAGAGTAGCCCAAGAGTTTGCGGTGGGTGGTGACGACTAGCTTCCTTCTTTCTAGTCTTACACTGCAAAACTAGGGACGGATAGCACAGATAGCTCTCGTGTAGCTTCACGCGAAATTCAAAACAAACAAACTAGTGCGGGTAACTCTTGTACAACTTTGTAAAAAAAAAAAATAAGTAAATGTTTTCCAAAATGACAAAACCAACACTTCAAAAGACGCATGAGAATAATGTAGATTTAATATTGTGTGCTTGTTGCTTCAAAATAGAATAGTTAAGTTTTATATGGTTCTATTGTTTTTGGAGATCTTTAGTATTGTGTGTATTGTATTGTATGGATGTCAAAATTTCCAATCCAAAGTCTTTCTTGCACGTGATATAATCATTAATCACTTTTGCAACAACAGAAAAATGTTTTAGTTTGGTATATCTCATTCCAGAAATGAGCTTGTTTCTGCTCTGTAGTCTTATCTTTCTTTGTACCATCTGTGATATGGACCTATCAGTGACTGAAAAGGGTGTGGGTGTATTTCTTATAGCAAAGTCACATCGGGCTATCTGTTGAGACCACCGAGGAGAATCGAACCCCTGATTTTAGCATTGTAAATCCGTAGAGTTGCTGCCGTACCAGCGGGATACGACTGAAATGGAGATTACAATTTAACTATCGGGAAATGATATTTCACTTCGTAGAAGAAGTAACATTTATATCTCATGAGGTTTATCATATATGATACAGATTCTAACTGTGAAAAAGCGATGTTGTGGGTCATAAAAGCCATCATATCGCCAGACCAGCTGTACTGTGACTGCTGCCTTACCTATAATTCTCAAACTACACTGAAATGCACCAATGAGCCAATTCTTTCACATCATTTTATACCCAACATATTTTCTTGTTTTATAAATTGGATGTGGTTCCTATAAATAATACTCATTAACTTGGTCATCCTACTTATTGTTATAAATGTAAATGCAATTCGCCTAATCCATACTGTTCTCCCACTGTATCATCTACTGGCTCGTGTGACATTGGATCTCTTGTCAACAATAATGTTGCTCCGTTTCTAACTATAGGGAATCTTCTACGTTTTATAACCATCACATTACACAATATTCATCCAGACCAACATGGTTTTGCAGTTTAAAAATTCAGTTTGAAGCTAAATATGTTTTCAAAACCTGCATGTATGCTACTTGTTTTGCCTTAAACACTTTCGATTGTCCCCTAAGTTAGAAATAAATTACTGGATTTTCTTTAAGTTGCTTTTCGTTCTTTTGAAACCAGTTGACCTTTGCTTGTCAAATCTACTTACTATGCAGTATTTAATGAGACCTTTAAGCCAACGTTGTTTATACGGTTATTCTAGTTACGGGTTTCACATGAGTGGCAATCCACAGATGATATGTCGAGGGAAAGTGGCGATTGGTTTCGAGCATTCATTACCAGTTCAGATCCACTGTTTACACTATATATGCAATATAAATTATATATATATATTGCAACCTGGCTATCCTGTCTATTTCAGGATGCTAAAGAAACAACCCTACTTGCTACTTATCTTACCATAATCATTTTCAATAGAGTTCTTCAAGAAGGCGTTGATCATAAACTCTGTGTAAACTCTGATATCTAATAATGAACACCTATAACATAAAGTTCTATCATTTTGCTCAAGCCTTGTGGTGATCCTCACTTCTTCAATACCCATCTTGGCCAATTTACAGTTCAGCCTTTAAATTATGTCAAATATTTTGGCGTTACCTTTGACAGATATCTCGACTGGAAATATAATTTTACAAGTACTTGCTCCAAATTCTGTTTTACCTATAGCCATACAACATGGATAGTTTTACCTATAGCCATACAACATGGATAGTTTTACCTATAGCCATACAACATGGATAGTTTTACCTATAGCCATACAACATGGATAGTTTTACCAATAGCCATACAACATGGATAGTTTTACCAATAGCCATACAACATGGATAGTTTTACCTATAGCCATACAACATGGATAGTTTTACCTATAGCCATACAACATGGATAGTTTTACCTATAGCCATACAACATGGATAGTTTTACCTATAGCCATACAACATGGATAGTTTTACCTATAGCCATACAACATGAATATTATCTCCCTCCACACAATATGATAATATAATTGATTTTGGAACACCTTGTTCTCATATTAGCTTTCCAAAATTCATCCTCCATCAAAATGACCATATTACATTTCCTTCTATTGCTTTACAAAGCTCTTAAACATTGTCAAAAATGCACGCTCTAGTGCTCCAGTAACAATAATATTATCCTTGCAAAGCTTGATAACTTTATCTTTACATTTAACATGGAAGCTTATTCCATCTGCTTGTCCTCTCCGTAAGATTTATCTGATGTATCTTCCAGTGGATTATCCACATTTTGATGCTCGTTTAATATCATTTCTACCCTCTCATATCTATACATCTTAAGTTATTACACTTTTCACTGACATTTATTACTTCTTTCACATTTTATGTGTAAGCTTACCAACACTATCCACTTCATTCAACTGTTTCTTTGATTTTGTCTCTTCTGTTGTGATTGAATATTTTTTGGGCCTACCCTTCATACCCCTACATGTTTCTACAGATTGATTCTTCTTCTAATTAAAGAAAGAATGCAACCCTCTACTGGGCTAGCAAATGCCTTACTCAGACTGGAAAATATACAGCAGTTCTTGTTTTGCATCATGAATTGAATGTCAGTTACATTTCCTATAAGATTATTTTATAGACTACAAGTTCACTTAAGTTTAATACAGTTCAATGGCAAGATTATATATACTTCCATCTACAATAGACATCAAGAGGTTTTTACTTCAGGTGATTACTCTTTCCAATATTATCCTCTACACTAGTTATTATTAACTGTATTGGAAATTTAATGCTATCATCCTCTTCTTGAAGTCCAATAAATATCCTCTGCTGTTAGTTCTTACTATTCAAATAGCCTTATCATTATTTTTAGTGAGTACTTTGCACACATTCTTGCAACATGACTGTATCGTTTTATTCAACGTAGGTTTTATCATTCAACCAACAAGGCTTTTGAACTTTTCTTTCCACACAATACCAATTACTCAGGCTTTCCTACTCAGTCAGTTCAACACAAATCGACAATCACGTATGATTTTTTCTTATACTAAAGACGTTTCGACCAAGCCTGGCATCAAGGTCTATTCTACAAATGTGGACACTGTCCCTCCTAATAATTTAGTTCAGACTTACTAGTGATTTTGTGTAGAAGACATCCCTTCTAGTCCACGTGATATCCAAGCCAGTATTCTACAAGTATCATGTGCTCTTGGCACTCGTCTACATATTATATGTAAGAGATATACTGCGACTGTCTAATTTTGGTGTTTCCCAATATTCTGATAACACTGCCTTTATTTTAATATGACCAACTACGATCACCTAAACAAGTCCCTATGACTCTCCAATGTTGTCAATGGCATCTAATCATTAATATTACCCATACCAAAACTGACGTTATTTGGTCTCACTCGAAAGAAATTTAAGATGTTATAATCCTGAATGCTTTAGTATTTATATTAATTAGAATCTTCTTAATTTATATCTATTGTTACACCTTGATGTTACTTTTAACAAGCATTTCACCTAGAAAACTCATTTGCCTACTGAGTCACAATGTTTAACATCTTAACTTTCTGCAAATCGTTTTGATTCAACCTTAGATCTAAGGCTACATCTTCTACTTTACTCCTACAATAATTTAACCTATCCCTGTTTATATTATGATCATATTTAATGGGTTTCAGCCTCCTTTTCCTTTTATGGTTATCTGCAGATGCTGGGGCGACATACTATTCGTTTAGCCTTTACATCAAGTTACCTTGTCCTACAAGTGATCTGAGTGATCATGTCACATTCCCACCTTTCGTCAAGTTTCCTTTTCACCTTCATATGTAACATATCTTTTGTGGGTATTAACACACACAAAAAACGTTTATATTTGCATATTTTTCACCAAAAAGATTCGACCTCTAAGAAACTACATGATCACTTTGTAAACAGGTACTTGGTGTCTCATCCATGAAATGATTAATTTATTATAGCATATTTGTCTAATACAGTGATTCAACAATATATGTGGACTGATTACGTTTCTTATCTAGTATTGTAATCCACATTGTTATTATTACCATATGGTATTTTTCCACACATCATTGTCAATATTAAATTATTAATCAAAAGTTTTAAATCAAATTTGCTACACACAACATTATACGAATTCAATACTAATCTTTTGTGGGAATTTAAATACTAAATGCTGATATAAACGTGTACTTGTGATGAAAATACCAAATAAAGAAATAAAGTTCGCACAAATCAAAACAAAATAATTGAAGCCCATCAAAATCATTTTGTACTGACACGAAAATACAAAATAAATATTAAAACTAAAAAAAAACATCAAATTGGACTTAATAAATAAATAACATAAATTGCTACTTAGTAAAATTAAAACACAAGACATATGAAGACCAAGCGGTTTCTTGTTAAAGTGAACATACTAAAAAAAAGTCAAATTGATAGATAGTAAAACTAAAAGCCAAAGTCAAAATTACTTCAATGTAAATGTATTATAAGAAGAATGAGGTACATTTCTAACAAATAGACTTCACATATTGGAATAAACCCATATTAACTAGGTGAGAACAACAAATATCGAAAATACATGGAAATTAATTACAGCAATGTTAAATGAAAACCAAAAGGAAACCGAAGTTACCCTGTATTAAAAACTAAATATTGGTGCAGAGTAATTTCTTTCAAACAAAATGTTTGAAAAGAATGAAAGTCTGAAAATAAAGAAAAGTAAAGTATAGATGAAACTAAAATATCAAGCACAAAAATCTGTGTTCGTCTGTTTGTCCGTTACCTAACTATTTTTAGGTTGCTGGTCCAATCTCAACCAAACTTTGTGGGATGATAGTCTGGAACAAGTGACTTTTAATAGAGTTTACTCCCCTTCAATCCCCATTACTGCAATTATTCAGTACTTATTATTTTTGACGGACGTTAACGTTAGCTACATCCATAGATGGCATTATGACCTTACACATAAAAACATTATTACATTTTCTATAACGTGATTAAATGATCCTCAGTTAATTAATTATGTGAAGATAAAGTGAACTCGTGTACTCTTTGTTCCACAGTGTTTCAGCATTATCTCAAAGAGGTCGCACGTTGCTTCCCGCTTCAGTAATTTTATATAAATGGAATAATAAAAATCTACGTATATCTAAATAGCGTTACTTTGTAGTTTCAAAGACTGTCAACTTTGTGAGGTAAAATTATTGTATTCACAGAAAAAAAAATAACAAAGAAGATGGAAGAAAGTAACTAGAAATAAACGGCAAAACAAAAAACTGATGCAAGACAAACTCGGGATAGAAGAATAATGGCTAGAAGAAAAGTACAAGAGACAGTTGATGAGCCCGCTGCGAGACAGAGTCAGGAGAGAGAGAGAGGAAAATACTGACGAATCTAAAAATATTTTAACCAATATACATAAAGCTCAAAAAAAGAGTCATGGTAATTAATATAACAGGTAAATCACATCTAACATTTGCAGTCCTTTAACTGGACATAACTCTCATATTCTAAGGCACTTCTAAGTACAAACATTGTTTGTTGGTTCTAATATCACACATTACACGTTTTCATTGTATATTATCTGGGCATCCCTGTAACATACGTCAGATCTGTTTCTAATGTTTCATATTTAATGCCTAATATCACGTATGTTTACACTGTTTAATTTCACTTTATTTTGAATTTTTATTATAAGATTTTGAATAGTGTACGTTTATTTGTGTGAAATTAAACAAATTATATTTTACAGACAGAACTAACTGCTAACATACAAATGTTTGATTTGATAATTTGATTTTTTTTTTCTCTAGTTAATGACAGTTACTTTATATGACCCTGCATGACCAAGTGGTTAAAGCGCTCGACTCCTAATCCGAGGGTCGCGGGTTCGAATTCTCGTCACACCAAACATGCTCTCCCTTTCAGCTGTGGTGGTGTTACAATGTGACGATCAATCCAACTATTTGTTAGTAAAAGAATAGCTCAAGACAGCCCTTGTGTAGCCTTGCGCGAAATTCAAAACAAAACAAACCATTACTGATATTAATCCCAATGTCAAGAAAGTAATCCAGCTAACGTTCCATATCACACTCATACTCCAATGTTTATTATTCAAGTATCCAATAAGTTAATATTTTTCATCAAGGCTCTTATTTTGTTTGTTGTTTTGTTTGAATATCGCGCAAAGCTACACGAGGGCTACTCCTTTACCAACGAAGAGTGGGATTGACTGAAACATTATAACGCCCCCACTGCTGAAAGGACGAGCATGTTTGATGCGACGAGGATGCGACCCTCAGATTACGAGTCGAATGCCTTAACCCACCTGACCATGTCGGGCCTGTTCTTATAGATGGTGAAAAGCGTCATCCACACATCTATAGTACTACTCTAGTGTAGAGGATTGTGAACATTAGTCTAACAATTGCTCTCCATGGTAACACAAAAACAGGTTTTTACCAAAGAAGACTTAAATTTAAAATTCATAGCGAAACTATCAGTTTGATTATAAAAAAGCAGAGATCGAAGCTCCTTATTAGAAAATTTCATCAATTAAAAGAAAATACTGTTTAAGAATGGTGATCATACGGAAGTTTGTTGTGTTTTTTTTAAGGATGTTCATTGCAGCCTGAAGTTCCGAGCATTGGAGCTTATTACTGTAGCCTGGTATGGCCAAGTAAGTTAAGACGTTTGACTCATAATCTGAGGGTCACAGGTTCGAATCCCAGTAGCACCAAACATGCTCGCCCTTTCAGCCATGGTGGCATTATTATGTGACAGTCAATTTCAGTATTCGGTGGTAAAAGAGTAGCCCAAAAGTTGGCGGTGGGTGGTGATGATTAGCTGCCTTGTCTCTAGTCTTACGCTGTTAAATTAGGGACGGCTAGCGCAGATAGCCCTCGTGTAGCTTTGCGCGAAATTTAAAACAAACCAAACAGACTTCATCTTGAACTTATTATTTAAATTATAAGTACGAGCTAATCGATTACCAATCTATTCTTTATCAATACTAAATATCGGTAACATATATCTATATATATATGATTACTCAAACCCGGAGATTCGTCATGGGCATAAGTTTTCTGGTTTTTATCTCTTCCTTTTCATCACTATTTAGGGTTTACTAGAATAGAGACTTAGAATTATTATTACGTTTCTTAGTAATATTACAATTCATTTTGATCAATTACTACAACTCTTTGACGTAGAGAACATTCTTCATTTAAACTCTAATGTTTCTTTTTATTTTGCATTCATGTTATTTTACTTTAAAAGTAATTTTAGGTTACTTTTTTTGTCTTGTACTCTTTATCTTCAGCTCTCCAAGATTTTAAACAAATGGTTACAAAACGTCTGAATTCATTGTACTGCGATTTCCATCTTATACAATTAGTACTCAACCATGTATACAGAGTTTCCTTCCCTTCGCTCAGTGGTTTAACGAAGACATATATTTTCCTATTCAATTATTTGAACCCATTAAGTTTTAGTTAATTCAGTGTGATGCAGAGAAAAATCAGCCGAGGTAAAAATTAAAATGAAACATTTATAAAGTGGAACAAGACGTAAGGTTTAAAATATACTTTAAAAAATTAACAAACAAATAGTTAATTATCTGTTTTCACCTGCAATGAACGTTTTTGCTTTATCGTGAGGTTTTATAGGAAATAATAACAATGTAAACACTCTTTTCCTCAACGTTTCACGGTATCATATCAATCATTCTTTCTGTCCTTCGTATTTGTGGTGTTTTAACCCTTAAATGGTGGAAACTATTCCAGCGTATTTACTTATGTGTCACGAAATCTTCCGATTATCTGTTTCAGCTGTTACTTCTACGTTTTCAAATAATCAACCAATGGATTCACATCGAAACAAACTCTGATTGTAAACGAAACGGTTAATTCAGTTAATTATTTTTATTTTGTAACCACATTGGTACAAATAACCTACACTAACGTTTGTAATAACCGAACAAAAAGGGATGACACTTTACAGCTCTCTGTGTGGTTTGTTTTGAATTTCGCACAAAGCTACACAAGGGCTATCTGCGCTAGCCGTCTCTAATTTAGCAGTGTAAGACTAGAGGGAAGGCAGGTAGTCATCACCACCCAACACCAACTCTTGGGCTACTTTTTTAACAACAAATAGTAGAAGTGACAGCAACATTATAACGCCCTCACGGCTGAATGGGCAAGCATGTTTGGTGTGACGGGGATTCGAACCCACGACCCTCAGAGTACGAATCAAGAGCCTTAACCACCTGACCATACCATGCCACAGATCTCTGTGATCAAAATAACTTTGTAACTCAGAAGACCTGAATGACAACTCTATATTTATAGAATGTGTTTTGTTTCCTTTGTGATTTTCGTTTTACACTTTCTCTATGTGATTGGTAACAGCAATAATAATAAATACATGACCATTGTAAGTTAGTGTATATTTCTAAACGTATTGAGTACACCAGTATAATCTTTATAACCTTGTCGTTCATGCAGGAGATAAAATTTTGAAAGGAGGTCTCACATGTGAATGAGACCTCGAGTCACGAACATGAATTACGGTATTTAAAAACAGAAACTGTACGCCACGATCGTATTTTTGATTACGTTATGATTCATGAGCCAAATGTAAAATACAGAGTAATAATGAATTTCGTGTGTCGATATATAAACAAAGGAGAATTACCGTGTTTCTCCGAAAATAAGACAGGGCTTATATTAATTTTCACTCCAAAATATAACACTAGGGCTTATTTTCGGGGGATGTCTTATTTTGATATATTAAAAAAATGAAGTTACAAAGTAAAACTATTAAACTAACCATTTAAAATAAACTATTATTAAACTATTAAACTAACTGATTAATACTTAAACAAACTAATTAACTAACTATTAAACTAATTAATAAATTATTATTTTTTATTTCTTTCCTCTTCCTGCCACTCTTAACTCGGGCTTATTTTAAGGGTAGGGCTTATATTAAAACTATCCCCAAAAATCACACTAGGTCTTATTTTATGGGTAGGTCTTATTATTGGAGAAACACGGTATCAATAGCCGCGACTGTTATTAGATCTGAAATCGATCAAAAGATGGAACTAAAAGCTAAAAGTTTGTACTTGAAAACAAACTTCTATGAGCCGCTATGGTGCGACTAAAATTACGTAATAAATATGAAACAAAACAGTCGTAAAATACGTGTTTGTTTATAACATTTTTTTTTTATGTAAACGAACACGTTGTTATAAATTTTGGACTGATCAGACCCACTGAATAATGCATATGTATCCAAATATTCATTGTTCGTGACCTGTTTCCTAAAATGTCCTTCCTTTCATCAAATTATGGTTAGGATAAGCTACGGAAATAATTGCAAATTTTCCCGTGGGTACATGGTTTAGCTATTTTTCCCTCTTGCCTCTCAGCTCGAAATTTACGATTCATATGAGCAAATAGTCCTTTGTAAGTGTAGCTTTGCGTGAAAGATGTGAAATTCTGAAAACAAATATTTAGTTCAGTTGATTTTCCACTAATATGTCTATAGTTAATTGTACTCTGAAACGTCTATTTGTGCACAGACGTCAAGAGTTTTAAAACGCACGAAATGGGTTTAACAATAACGTGACATTTAGGGTTTTAATAATTTGAACGAACTCTCTCGTATTCTACTAACTTACGCTGATACGGCTGTAAGTTTACGAATTTATAACGCTAAGATCATTGGTTCAATTCCCCTCGTTGGACACAGCAGATAACCCGATGTGGCTTTTCCGTAAGAAAACACAAGTTCTTTGTTTTTTTTAAACGACTTCCTTTTCGTGAAAGAGAGTTGTCTACGTCAGCTTGCTAGACTGATATACAATCTGTAAAATTCACAGTACTTTACCTGTGTTAATTAATCAAGTAATCAAACCCAAACATCTACATTGTTACAATCTCTGTTGGTTCACTACTACAGTCGGTAATCCAGGTTATTACATGTTTTGTAGACTACTTCAGCTTGATATACGTGTAATATATAAAATACACTACTATATTTGAAAGGCCCTGTTCTTGTATCTTCTCTAAACAAAACACTTATATTGAAACATTTACACTACACGAAAAGATTAACGGTTAATTGAAACTAATAATATGTGAGTGGTGGTAAAACAAACCCACATCATATTGTTAGTGTAGAAAGTTTGGTATTGTTAGTGTAGAATATCTTGGTGTTGTTAGAGAAGAGTATTTTGGTATTGTTAGTGTAGAGTATTTTGGTATTGTTAATGAAAAATATTTACTGCTACTGTAGAATATTTTGATATTGTTTGTGAAGAATATTTTGGTATTGTTAGTGAAAAATATTTTGGTATTGTAGGTGAAGAATATTTTGGTATTGTTAGTGAAAAATATTTTGGTATTGTTAGTGTAGAATATTTTGGTATTGTAGGTGAAGAATATTTTGGTATTGTTAGTAAAGAATATTTTGGTATTGATAGTGAAAAATATTTTGGTATTGTTAATGAAGAATATTTTAGTATTGCTAGTGAAGAATAGTTTGGTATTGTTAGTGAAAAATATTTTGGTATTGTTAGTGAAAAATATTTTGGTATTGTAGATGAAGAATATTTTGGTATTGTTAGTGAAGAATATTTTGGTATTGTCAGTGTAGAATATTTTGGTATTGTTAGTAAAGAATATTTTGGTATTGTTAGTAAAGAATATTTTGGTATTGATAGTGAAAAATATTTTGGTATTGTTAATGAAGAATATTTTAGTATTGCTAGTGAAGAATAGTTTGGTATTGTTAGTGAAAAATATTTTGGTATTGTTAGTGAAGAATATTTTGATATTGTTAGTGAAGAATATTTTGGTATTGTCAGTGTAGAATATTTTGGTATTGTTAGTAAAGAATATTTTGGTATTGTTAGTGAAAAATATTTTGGTATTGTTAATGAAGAATATTTTGGTATTGTTAGTGTAGAATATTTTGGTATTGTTAGTGAAAAATATTTTGGTATTGTTAATGAAGAATATTTTGGTATTGTTAGTGTAAAATATTTTGGTATTGTTAGTGAAGAATATCTTGGTATTGTTAGGGAAAGTATATTTTGGTATTGCTAGGGAAATGTATTTTGGTATTGTTAGTGTAGAATATTTTGGTATTGTTAGGGAAGAGTATTTTGGTATTGCTAGGAAAGAGCATTTTGGTATTGTTAGAAAAGAATATTTTGGATTGTTAGTGTAGAATATTTTGGTATTGTTAGTGAAGAATATTTTGGTATTGTGAGTGAAGAATATTTTGGTATTTTTAGTGAAGAATATTTTGGTATTGTTAGTGAAGAATATTTTGGTATTTTTAGTGAAGAATATTTTGGTATTTTTAGTGAAGAATATTTTGGTATTGTCAGTGTAGAATATTTTGGTATTGTTAGTAAAGAATATTTTGGTATTGTTAGTGAAAAATATTTTGGTATTGTTAATGAAGAATATTTTGGTATTGCTAGTGTAAAATATTTTGGTATTGTTAGTGAAGAATATCTTGGTATTGTTAGGGAAGAGTATTTTGGTATTGTTAGGGAAGAGTATTTTGGTATTGTTAGTGTAGAATATTTTGGTATTGTTAGGAAAGAGTATTTTGGTATTGCTAGGAAAGAGCATTTTGGTATTGTTAGAAAAGAATATTTTGGTATTGTTAGAAAAGAATATTTTGGTATTGTTAGTGTAGAATATTTTGGTATTGTTAGTGAAGAATATTTTGGTATTTTTAGTGAAGAATATTTTGGTATTTTTAGTGAAGAATATTTTGGTATTGTTAGTGAAGAATATTTTGGTATTGTTAGTGAAAAGTATTTTGGTATTGTTAATGAAAAATATTTACTGTTACTGTAAAATATTTTGATATTGTTTGTGAAGAATATTTTGGTATTGTTAGGGAAGAGTATTTTGGTGTTGTTAGAGAAGAGTATTTTGGTATTGCTAGTGAAGAATAGTGTGGTATTGTTAGTGAAAAATATTTTGGTATTGTTAGTGAAGAATATTTTGGTATTGTTAATGAAGAATATTTTGGTATTTTTAGTGAAGAATATTTTGGTATTGTCAGTGTAGAATATTTTGGTATTGTTAGTAAAGAATATTTTGGTATTGTTAGTAAAGAATATTTTGGTATTGTTAGTGAAAAATATTTTGGTATTGTTAATGAAGAATATTTTGGTATTGTTAGTGTAGAATATTTTGGTATTGTTAGTGAAGAATATCTTGGTATTGTTAGGGAAGAGTATTTTGGTATTGTTAGGGAAGAGTATTTTGGTATTGCTAGGAAAGAGCATTTTGGTATTGTTAGGAAAGAATATTTTGGTATTGTTAGTGTAGAATATTTTGGTATTGTTAGTGAAGAATATTTTGGTATTGTTAGTGAAGAATATTTTGGTATTGTTAGGGAAGAGTATTTTGGTATTGTTAGGGAAGAGTATTTTGGTATTGCTAGGAAAGAGCATTTTGGTATTGTTAGAAAAGAATATTTTGGTATTGTTAGTGTAGAATATTTTGGTATTGTTAGTGAAGAATATTTTGGTATTGTTAGTGAAGAATATTTTGGTTTAGTGTAGAACATTTTGGTATTATTAGTGAAGAATATTTTGGTATTGTTAATGAAGAATATTTTGGAATTGTTAGTGTACAATAATTTGATATTGTTAATGAAGAATATTTTGCTATTGTTAGGGAAGAGTATTTTGGTATTGTTAGGGAAGAGTATTTTGGTATTGTTAGTGAAGAATATTTTGGTATTGTTAGCGTAGAATATTTTGATGTTGTTAGGGAAGAATATTTTGGTGTTGTTAGTGTAGAATATTTTGATGTTGTTAGGGAAGAATATTTTGGTGTTGTTAGTGTAGAATATTTTGGTATTGTTAGGGAAGAATATTTTGGTATTGTTAGTGAAGAATATTTTGGTATTCTTAGTGAAGAATATTTTGGTATTGTTAGTGAAGAGTATTTTGGTATTGTTAATGAAAAATATTTACTGTTACTGTAAAATATTTTGATATTGTTTGTGAAGAATATTTTGGCATTGTTAGGGAAGAGTATTTTGGTGTTGTTAGAGAAGAGTATTTTGGTATTGCTAGTGAAGAATAGTTTGGTATTGTTAGTGAAAAATATTTTTGTATTGTTAGTGAAGAATATTTTGGTATTGTTAATGAAGAATATTTTGGTATTTTTATTGAAGAATATTTTGGTATTGTCAGTGTAGAATATTTTGGTATTGTTAGTAAAGAATATTTTGGTATTGTTAGTAAAGAATATTTTGTTATTGTTAGTGAAAAATATTTTGGTATTGTTAATGAAGAATATTTTGGTATTGTTAGTGTAGAATATTTTGGTATTGTTAGGGAAGAGTATTTTGGTATTGTTAGGGAAAAGTATTTTGGTATTGCTAGGAAAGAGCATTTTGGTATTGTTAGAAAAGAATATTTTGGTATTGTTAGTGTAGAATATTTTGGTATTGTTAGTGAAGAATATTTTGGTATTGTTAGTGAAGAATATTTTGGTATTTTTAGTGAAGAATATTTTGGTATTGTTAGTGAAGAATATTTAGGTATTTTTAATGAAGAATATTTTGGTATTGTTAGTAAAAAATATTTTGGTATTGTTAGTAAAGAATATTTTGGTATTGTTAGTGAAAAATATTTTGGTATTGTTAATGAAGAATATTTTGGTATTGTTAGTGTAAAATATTTTGGTATTGTTAGTGAAGAATATCTTGGTATTGTTAGAGAAGAGTATTTTGGTATTGTTAGGGAAGAGTATTTTGGTATTGTTAGTGTAGAATATTTTGGTATTGCTAGGAAAGAGCATTTTGGTATTTTTAGTGAAGAATATTTTGGTATTTTTAGTGAAGAATATTTTGGTATTGTTAGTGAAGAATATTTTGGTATTGGTAATGAAGAATATTTTGGTATTTTTAGTGAAGAATATTTTGGTATTGTCAGTGTAGAATATATCTTGGTATTGTTAGTAAAGAATATTTTGGTATTGTTAGTAAAGAATATTTTGGTATTGTTAGTGAAAAATATTTTGGTATTGTTAATGAAGAATATTTTGGTATTGTTAGTGTAGAATATTTTGGTATTGTTAGTGAAGAATATCTTGGTATTGTTAGGGAAGAGTATTTTGGTATTGTTAGTGTAGAATATTTTGGTATTGTTAGTGAAGAATATTTTGGTATTGTTAGTGAAGAATATTTTGGTATTTTTAGTATAGAATATTTTGGTATTGTTAGTGAAGAATATTTTGGTATTGTTAGTGAAGAATATTTTGGTATTGTTAGTATAGAATATTTTGGTATTGTTAGGGAAGAGTATTTTGGTATTTTTAGGGAAGAGTATTTTGGTATTGTTAGAAAAGAATATTTTGGTATTGTTAGTGTAGAATATTTTGGTATTGTTAGTGAAGAATATTTTGGTATTGTTAGTGAAGAATATTTTGGTATTTTTAGTGAAGAATATTTTGGTATTGTTAATGAAGAATATTTTGGTATTGTTGGTGAAGAATATTTTGGTATTGTTAGTATAGAATATTTTGGTTTTGTTAGGGAAGAGTATTTTGGTATTGTTAGGGAAGAATATTTTGGTATTGTTAATGAAGAATATTTTGGAATTGTTAGTGTACAATAATTTGATATTGTTAATGAAGAATATTTTGCTATTGTTACTGTAGAATATTTTGATATTGTTAATGAAGAATATTTCGGTATTGTTAGCGTAGAATATTTTGATGTTGTTAGTGTAGAATATTTTGGTATTGTTAGGGAAGAATATTTTTGTATTTTTAATGTAGAATATTTTGGTATTGTTAGTGTAGAATATTTTGGTATTGTTAGTGAAGAATATTTTGGTATTCTTAGTGTAGTATATTTTGGTATTATTAGTGTAGAATATTTTGATATTGTTAATGAAGAATATTTTGATATTGTTACTGTAGAATATTTTGGTATTGTTAGGGAAGAGTATTTTGGTATTGTTAGAGAAGAGTATTTTGATATTGTTAGTGAAGAATAATTTGGTATTGTTAGTGAAAAATATCTTGGTATTGTTAGTGAAGAGTATTTTGGTGTTGTTAGTGAAGAATATTTTGGTATTGTTAGTGAAGAATATTTTGGTTTAATGAAGAATACTTTGGTATTGTTAGAGAAGAATATTTTGGTTTAATGAAGAATACTTTGGTATTGTTAGTGAAGAATATTTTGGTATTGTTAGTGAAGAATATTTTGGTTTAATGAAGAATACTTTGGTATTGTTAGAGAAAAATATTTTGGTTTAATGAAGAATACTTTGGTATTGTTAGTGAAGAATATTTTGGTTTAGTGAAGAATACTTTGGTATTGTTAAAGAAGAATATTTTGGCTTAACCATCTAATTCACTTAAAGCGTATAGTTTTCTGAAATTTAATAAGTGTTGTTTTGAACAATAAGGTTATACCAGATTTGAATATCACAATTAGATACAGAGAATTTTTTCCAGACCGTTCGTCAGAAATTACAATCATTTTACGTGGATCTCTTGGTAGGACAATGAAAGTTTACAGATTTATAATTTTAACCTTCGGGATCTGATACTCCACTGTGAACTCAGCAGATACCCCAATGTGTCTTTCTTCTAGAAACGAAAAGCAAATTTACATAGGTAGTTAATGAAATCTCCCTATATATGTGTGTGTGTTTTTCTTATAGCAAAGCCACATTGGGCAATCTGCTGAGTCCATTGAGGGAAATCGAATCTCTGATTTTAGCGTTGTAAGTCGGTAGACTTACCGCTGTACCAGCGAGGGACATATATATATGTATATATCATATTACTCTCTGTTGTATGTCCATGTCACTACTTCGTAAGCTGAAGATGGACCTTCACCTAAACTGGTTTGGGAATTTCATAAGGTCCACATAGGGAAGGTACATAAAAAATTCACTTTTACATTTGCGTTTTGCAGTTTTATGGGCGTTTATTCCAACTATTTCACCTTCTTTAGAAGTACCTCTTCTAAAGTACGTGTGAAGGCTTATTGGATCCATGGTATGGTACGTACAAAATTTCAGTTTTGAACCCAGCGTGTTGCAGAATTTATTGTCGTTTTTTTACCACTACTTCTTCACCTTTAAACAAATCTTCACCAAGTTTTGTATGAAGATTTTTGTGGTTCCATGGGAGGTACAAACAAATTTAGAATTTCACATTTGGTATTTTTCAGTTTTTATATCTGCTTTTACTTTTTTTAAAGTTGCATATAAAGGAAGCAACTTCTCATGTCCTGTAATAACCTTTCATTAATCACGAATTTACATAATTTTTATCCAAGTAACAGGTGATCCAAATAGTTAACAATGAAATATATTATTGCAGAACAAGCGTGTAATTAGATTAGACAAACTGAATCACATGATGGGATACTATAGGTTTTCCTTAAGTTTCGCAAGTCTAACTTTCCAGCTGAAACTATGTTTACTATAACAGATCAGTTGATAGATTATCTTTTATAAATGTTTGAATAAATGTTTGGGTAGCAATTACTTATTGTGCGTCATAAAACTTGAAAGTTAACTAATCAGTTATATGTTTAATACTGAACATAAGTTAAAATGAAGTATCTAATTTAAGTACACTCCTGATTGTTATACAAATTAAAATAATTAACAATTTACTTAATGAAATCTCTATCAAGTTATAGGAAGTTGTTCCTATGTAACCTTATAATTTGTTTAAAGAAATGATTTATTCATCCTAAAAACGTAGTAATAATGGATTCAAAATACACAATTTAATGAGATTAATTGTATCTTTTATTGAAATATTTGGTTAGAACAATACTCTAATAGCAAAAATCTTTCTGTTAAGATTTTTTTGGCCAAATATTTGTCAGTTAGAATGAATCATTTCCTGTTCATTGCAATCGTAAACCTACCTTATCTGGTTTATTATTTGTTTCTGGTAGTTTCATTCCATTTGTTTCCAAGATATAGTTCGTTATTAATTTATAGCAGGAGGTTTCGAAAACTGCAACATATTTTTTTTTCAAAATGTCATTGCAAAGACAAAAACATTATAAGTTTTCTACAACGTAATCGATTCCCTTTGGCGGACTCAGAAGCTAGCCCGATGTGGCTTTGCTATAAGAAAAAACACACACACTCCATTGATGTAATTCCTAGCAATGTAGTCCGAACTTTCAATGTGCTGAAGTTATTTATAACAGTGATGTTGCCTCTTACTGCTTTTGATTTGAAGAAGAAAAATTCTAATTTCTACCATCTGTGTTATTAGCTTTCGTTTATGCCTCAACTTTTGTGTGTTGCCTTATATGATATAACAACAACATTACTACTGTTAGCTATTTCGGAAACAGATAGGTTTACTCTATTTCAGCAGCCACCTAGTGAACACTTCATGAGTATGAGAAATCTGATCTTTCTTCATCCGCCATATTGATTGTGTTCCAGTTAGCAGTGATGTTGTTATTACACCACTGATAAACAAACTATATATATCAAACAATAGGTCACCATTCATTCTCTCAAACCAAACCCGATAATGCTCGAAACGGCGGTAATGTTTTCTTTAGAAAATAGTCATTCCTTCCAAACGTTTAATGACGGTGGATTGACAACTTTACAATTCATAAAATTCTAGTTCAACAAGAAGTAAGTTACTAGAAAGGATAGACTGGTATCAGTGTTGTATGCTTATCCAGACGTATCTTCACCATTTGTATTAAGGAGTTTTTTCCAATGTATGTATCACGCAATGTATGAATGTGACGTGTGTTACTTATATACGTCTTTCTGTGGGAGATGACTGTAACTGAAGTTAACCAAAAATTATTTTTTCAATGCTAAGAAAAATCACAAAACATGCATTACATTTCTCCCAAGACGCAGTAACTTCCAAGCCTACTAAACTACCATTACATCAGGTTTTTCTTAGTTAGACAACGCGTACAATCTGAAAAAATACTAAACAGATGTGCAACTGAATTCCTGAAGGTGACCCATGTGTTTAACTATGCGTTATCTTTCATTATTCTCCAACGTATTTAAAATCTAGAAGAGATAGTCTTAGCCTTATCTGCATTCATCACCACTTATGATTACTCATGAAGCTGGAACATTTATTAACAAAGATAGAGGTAATAAATCAAGTAACGTTATTTTATTGCGGGAACAGGGAAAATGTTTCGACTTATATTAACAACAAATCAAATTTTCGTTCTCGTTTAAGTTATGTCTATTTTCCATTTCAGCTCATACTTTATGGATCTAAAAAACGTAATGGTTGAATCTTTATGGATCTAATAGTGTCGGTAGAACTTTAGTACAATGTCCACATACAAAGTGGTGTATCTCTTGACAACAGCAATTAAAATTAACATATCTTACATTTATAGCTCAAAAAGTTATCTTACTTTATACATCTTGAAATAAAGTACTGGTATATGTATTAATAATACCAGACTGATTCGTGGTTTATATCTGTTCACTGTTTCTTTATCACCAGCAAAGTAAATTAAAAGTTGGTTATTGTAATATAGGTCCGGCATGGCCAGGTTGTTAGGGCGCTTGACTCGTAATCTGAGGGTCAGGGGTTCAAATCCCCGTCATACCAAACATGATCACCCTTTCAGCTGTGGAGGCGTTGTACTATGACGATCAATCCCACTATTCATTATTCATTAACAAAAAAATTAGCCCAAGAGTTGACGTTGGGTTGTGATGACTAGCTGCCTTTCCTCTAGTCATACAAGTTTTCCACACTGGTATTTTATCCCATGTATCTGCAGCTTTCCTTACATTTTTCTCATAAATCCACAGTTTTCCTTACACTAATATTTCATTTCTTATATCCACAGTTTTCCTCACACTGACATTTCTTTTCAGAAATCCACAGTTCCCTTGCTCTGATAATGCAATTTCGACGTAAGAAATGATATGTTACATACTTGTACAATTCGAAGTAACTGACTGAAGTTAATGAGTCTTGGATGTAACTTCTGAATAATTACACCAAAATTATTAATAATTAGATCATCTATGGGTCTCAGTACATCTAAAATAATCTAATAGATGAGATGTTCACCTCATTAAAAAACATTGATAAAAAAACAAGAAATTTAGTGCATAAAGTTGATACAATACCGTTGTTATAGTTGGAATTATACGGTTAATATTGAAGTAAATATCACACAGGCAGTTATACCCAATATAATTATTATTTAAGAGCAACAGTTGTGAATAAAACAAGTGTAACCTCACTTTTCCCTAATTACCTACATTTACACACATAGTCTAATTAAATTACTTACGTATGATATAACGAATGACTGGTTACTCAAACTGCACACGAATATATGTTCAAAAATATTCATTATATATGTATTAAATTTCTCATCTGAAGAAATACAAATAAGAAAAATTGTAAGTTCCTGTCTTCTTGCTGCAGTGAAGTTAAATTAATGAAAAATCTGTCGTGTAAAAAGTAGAAGAAACACGAAAACGGAAAGAAAAAATGACTGTGTTTGTCAACCATTAGTTCAATAGTATTTTGAATAGATTAAATACGTAATACTGAGAAACGTTTAAAAACTTCTTGTTCTTCCATGCATGGACTGAGCCCTGAAATGGGCCTGAGTATGATGTTATACTTTACTCTGGCCCAAAGCTTAAAAAAAAAAAAACACCTAAGACAGACGCTATAATCGTTCGGGAGGGAGGAAGAGGTCATATGTACCTGACCCTCCTGGGTATTTAACAACATCAATACCCAAATACCAACACAGTGAAACAGAGAAACGTTAGAGACAAGCCTGACATCTAGCGTCAAAACCTAGCATCATAATATAAAACACCCGCATTATTCCAAGCTAAAGCGTTCGACTCGTAATCCGAGTGTCGCGGGTTCGAATCCCGGCCGCACCAAACATGCTCGCCCTCCCAGCCGTGGGGAGGTTATAACGTGACGTTCAATACCATTATTCGTTGGTAAAAGAGTAGCCCAAGAGTTGGCGGTGGGTGGTGATAACTAGGTGCCTTCCCTCTAATCTCACACTGCTAAATTAGGGACGGCTAGCGCAGATAGCCCTAGTGTAGCTTTGCGCGAAATTCAAAAAACAAACAAACAGACGACAAGTGTGGATAGTCCTCATGTAGCTTTGTGCGAAATTCAAGAACAAATAAGTCAAAGTATAGCCCAAGAAAAACGTATATAAATATTGCAATCATCTCTCGCATGTATCGCAGGGTTATGATTTGTATATATATATATTCCACAGTCACGTTTACAAGTTATGCAATTCATGTGATAACACAAATAACGTACGTTCTATAATTATGTATAATAGACACATGGCTCATGTGATGGTAAGAAAATATAATCTACGGTCTCTTATACCTGTAATACAGTTCACGTAATGATACTACATATGAGGCAAACTTATCTTAAAATCCTTTTAAAATCCTGTTTTATTTTTCTCAAGTAAAAACATGTACTATATTAAACTAACTTATTTTTTAATATAATTTTCACTTACTAAATTAAAGTGTAATACATTATTGTTTGTCAGATTCAAAGTGTACTACTTTGCTCTTACGTTTCATAATTTGTGTTTATGTTTTTACGTACTTTAACTGTTGTTTGCTAAACGATTTAAAGGAAATTTTTTATATATTATTAAAATTCATTTATTTTTTAAGTTTATAAGCAAGTCTTCATTGTGGTTAAATTTTTACCTACTGTAATAATTTTTTGATAACTAAAGCTAATTTGAAAGTTGAAACACTTTGTTTTATCATGAGGAAAATTAGTTTATTTGTATAAATTATCATTATAGCGTTTGAAATACTCCACTGAAACTACAGGCAGAAATAACATGAGCTTTGATCAGTTAAATATTTTATACTAACTGAGATGAAAATTCCATAACGTACAGGTAATATAACTGTTTCGTCTATTTATGATAAAAATACTCATAACCACACAAATAGTGGAAGAAACTCAGAAAAAATTATTTTAATTTGTCCTTTAACCAGTGAAGTCTCACCTTGGCTTAGCGTAAACTTGAGAATCGCTGAAAATCGAATTTCGATACCCACGGTGCTCAGAGTGCAGACAGTCATTATGTAGCTTTCTACATGATACAAAACAAACAAAATAATTGTGTGCTGCCATCTATTCGTAAATGTAGTAACTAGATGTTTTATTTCAGCATAAAAACTCTGCCGCGATTTTGTAAAGACACCCAAACAACATTGTTGAGACACTAAAGCACGTGTTCCTGTATTCATTAGAATGAAAATTTGGTTTCGTTAGATTATATTTGCTTGACTGTTCTGTTAACAGTAGTTTCAAGAAACTAGTGGTTATTAAATTTAATGACTGCAACCCCAGCGGTATGTCTGTGAACTTTACAACGATAGAAATAGAGTTTCAATATCTGTGGTGGGCGGAGCACAGACAGCCCATTGTGTAGCTTTATACTTGTCTTTAAACAAAGAAACACAACTTTTCTAAATGTGAATTTCATTTCTCGAAGAGCAACTTTTGTAACAAACGTTTAATGTTTCTTAGTTGTTCGAATTTTAATGTATGCCTCAGATTTAAAACACGTGTATGAACGACTTCCTTAAAATTGTATTGTCACGGACCTTACAATAAAAATCAAAGTGTAGACATATATTCTATTAATATTATTAGCAACTTTAACTGATCAACAAAAATGTTTACTATTTACAGGCACTCGTCTGGTAATCTGAGGGTAGCGGGTTCGAATTCCGCTCGCCCTTTCAACCGTGGGGGCGTTATAATGTAACAGTCAATCCACTATTCGTTGGTAAAAGAGTAGCCCAAGAGTTAGCAGTGGATGGTGATGATTAGCTGCTTTCCTTCTAGTCTTACACTGCTAAATTAGGGACGGCTAGCGCAGATAGCCCTGGTGTAGCTTTGCGCGAAACTCAAAAACAAACAAACAGGAATATAGCTCTTCGTCAGTGTATCAACCGTAAGCCTAAAGGCTTATAACACAGGGTATAACATAGGTATCCAAAGGTATAGGTTTGTGCTTGACCAGAACATAAACTTAAAGGGATAACATCATTTTTTTTTTAATTCGCAACATTTTGTCAACGAATAGGGCACTAGTTTTGAATAGGCTACCCTTTATCTTCGCTACCCTTTGACCAAGTAATCTATCAAATACTCTTTATTTGTGTCAGACGTGTAAGAGTTTATTGTTATATATTTAAAACAGTGTTGGGGCTTGAAAGAGAATGAATTGTACCAGATTTCAGTAGATTTTCCTAAGCTTTGTACAAATACTACTAGTGTTTTTGCAATTTTTCAATTTCTCCCTTTTGATTGCAGATAGCAAGTTTGTGTATTTTTTTAGTAATTTTACTTGAATCTTGTAACTTTGAACTTAACTTTAACTTACATTAACTTTAATTAATTTTAACTTACATTTGTGCACGCATCTTTTGGCTTTCGCCTATAACTTAGATAGGTATTTAAATATTTGTGTGAGTTGCCACTTAAGAATCAGTGTATAACGTATCCTACAGTATAGTGGAGCATATGAATTTACTTACAGTACGGTTCATTGTCGTTATTTAGGAAAAATAAGTCGAGATTTAGTATAGTGTGTGATATTTTAACATCGCTAATTTCTATTATTTGTTATTCTTTTATTTATAATGTCATCTTATGTTACTAGGTGGAGCCAGCGTAGAGCAAGAACCTATCACTTAATAAAGACTTCGTCCCCTGTGGCTCAGCGGGATGTTTGCGGAGTTACAACGCTAAAAACCGGGTTTCGATACCCGTAGTGGGCAGAGCACAGATAGCCCATTGTGTAACTTTGTGCTTAATTCAAAACAACAACAATAAAGACTTCATCCTTCTAGCTAGTCACACATTTTTTGTTTTAAGTACACGAATAAATACACCGTCATTTGCCTTGTATTGTACAATATTACTCTATAACCTATTTCTAATCTATGTCTTATTAATCACTAGTAATAAATAATAATTTGTTTACATTAGTGTGAGCGAAATCCATATGAGAATAGATACCCAATGAATGAAGGTGAGGACCATATGAAGGGAAAAACGAAGTGCAAGTTCAGCCAGATTATAACACACTTTTAACTAACGTACAGAATCATTGTATAAAATAATCTAGTCTTCCAAGAGTTAAGGGAGTTAAGATGCTTCTAATTTCGATAATGTCTCCAGAGAGCACCAATATTTTTCTAATGTATCAAACACTGCTCTATTGTAGAAGTCAATGATAAAAATGCAGCTTGTAATAGATATTTCTCGTATAGAATGTGGTTATTTTCTTAGCTGTTATTTGAAAGAAACAAAACGTCCCATAAACCAGAAATATGAAAACAGCGCAACGTTATTTGAATATTCTTGTTTTAAAGATTAGCTTGTTAAACCTTGTGTTTAACTTTGAAAAATGTTCTGTTGCACTATTATATTGCAATATTACGAAGCCAAATTCCTTGGTTAAGTTGGTAATGTATGTGTTACATTTTGCACTATTATATTGCAATATTACAAAGCCAAACTCCTTGGTTAAGTTGGTAATGTATGTGTTACATTCTGCACTATTATATTGCAATATTACAAAGCCAAACTCATCGGTTAAGTTGGTAATGTATGTG
Source organism: Tachypleus tridentatus (assembly GCF_004210375.1). Taxonomy (NCBI): domain Eukaryota; kingdom Metazoa; phylum Arthropoda; class Merostomata; order Xiphosura; family Limulidae; genus Tachypleus; species Tachypleus tridentatus. Next base: position 89,949,374 of record NC_134828.1, read on the forward strand.
TTACATTGTGCACTATTATATTTCAATATTACAAAGCCAAACTCCTTGGTTAAGTTGGTAATGTATGTGTTACATTGTGCACTATTATATTTCAATATTACAAAACCAAACTCTTCTTTTAAGTTGGTAATGTATGTGTTACATTGTGCACTATTATATTTCAATATTACAAAACCAAACTCCTCGTTTAAGTTGGTAATGTATGTGTTACATTGTGCACTATTATATTTCAATAATACAAAACCAAACTTCTCGTTATAGTTGGTAATGTATGTGTTACATTGTGCACTATTATATTTCAATATTACAAAGCCAAACTCCCTGGTTAAGTTGGTAATGTATGTGTTACATTGTGCACTATTATATTTCAATATTACAAAACCAAACTCCTTGATTAAGTTGGTAATGTATGTGTTACATTGTGCACTATTATATTTCAATATTACAAAGCCAAACTCCTTGGTTAAGTTGGTAATGTGTGTGTTACATTGAGCACTATTATATTTCAATATTACAAAGCCAAACTCCTTGGTTAAGTTGGTAATGTATGTGATACATTGTGCACTATTATATTTCAATATTACAAAACCAAACTCCTCGTTTAAGTTGGAAATGTATGTGTTACATTGTGCACTATTATATTTCAATATTACAAAACCAAACTCCTCGTTTAAGTTGGTAATGTATGTGTTACATTGTGCACTATTATATTTCAATATTACAAAACCAAACTTCTCGTTATAGTTGGTAATGTATGTGTTACATTGTGCACTATTATATTTCAATATTACAAAACCAAACTCTTCTTTTAAGTTGGTAATGTATGTGTTACATTGTGCACTATTATATTTCAATATTACAAAACCAAACTCCTCGTTTAAGTTGGTAATGTATGTGTTACATTGTGCACTATTATATTTCAATAATACAAAACCAAACTTCTCGTTATAGTTGGTAATGTATGTGTTACATTGTGCACTATTATATTTCAATATTACAAAGCCAAACTCCCTGGTTAAGTTGGTAATGTATGTGTTACATTGTGCACTATTATATTTCAATATTACAAAACCAAACTCCTTGATTAAGTTGGTAATGTATGTGTTACATTGTGCACTATTATATTTCAATATTACAAAGCCAAACTCCTTGGTTAAGTTGGTAATGTGTGTGTTACATTGAGCATTATTATATTTCAATATTACAAAGCCAAACTCCTTGGTTAAGTTGGTAATGTATGTGTTACATTGTGCACTATTATATTTCAATATTACAAAACCAAACTCCTCGTTTAAGTTGGAAATGTATGTGTTACATTGTGCACTATTATATTTCAATATTACAAAACCAAACTCCTCGTTTAAGTTGGTAATGTATGTGTTACATTGTGCACTATTATATTTCAATATTACAAAACCAAACTTCTCGTTATAGTTGGTAATGTATGTGTTACAATGTGCACTATTATATTTCAATATTACAAAACCAAACTCCTTGGTTAAGTTGGTAATGTATGTGTTACATTGTGCACTATTATATTTCAATATTACAAAACCAAACTCCTCGTTTAAGTTGGTAATGTATGTGTTACATTGTGCACTATTATATTTCAATATTACAAAACTAAACTCCTTGGTTAAGTTGGTAATGTATGTGTTACATTGTGCACTATTATATTTCAGTATTACAAAACCAAACTCCTTGGTTAAGTTGGTAATGTGTGTGTTACATTGAGCACTATTATATTTCAATATTACAAAGCCAAACTCCTTGGTTAAGTTGGTAATGTATGTGTTACATTGTGCACTATTATATTTCAATATTACAAAACCAAACTCCTCGTTTAAGTTGGAAATGTATGTGTTACATTGTGCACTATTATATTTCAATATTACAAAACCAAACTCCTCGTTTAAGTTGGTAATGTATGTGTTACATTGTGCACTATTATATTTCAATATTACAAAACCAAACTTCTCGTTATAGTTGGTAATGTATGTGTTACATTGTGCACTATTATATTTCAATATTACAAAACCAAACTCTTCTTTTAAGTTGGTAATGTATGTGTTACATTGTGCACTATTATATTTCAATATTACAAAACCAAACTCCTCGTTTAAGTTGGTAATGTATGTGTTACATTGTGCACTATTATATTTCAATAATACAAAACCAAACTTCTCGTTATAGTTGGTAATGTATGTGTTACATTGTGCACTATTATATTTCAATATTACAAAGCCAAACTCCCTGGTTAAGTTGGTAATGTATGTGTTACATTGTGCACTATTATATTTCAATATTACAAAACCAAACTCCTTGATTAAGTTGGTAATGTATGTGTTACATTGTGCACTATTATATTTCAATATTACAAAGCCAAACTCCTTGGTTAAGTTGGTAATGTATGTGTTACATTGAGCACTATTATATTTCAATATTACAAAGCCAAACTCCTTGGTTAAGTTGGTAATGTATGTGTTACATTGTGCACTATTATATTTCAATATTACAAAACCAAACTCCTCGTTTAAGTTGGAAATGTATGTGTTACATTGTGCACTATTATATTTCAATATTACAAAACCAAACTCCTCGTTTAAGTTGGTAATGTATGTGTTACATTGTGCACTATTATATTTCAATATTACAAAACCAAACTTCTCGTTATAGTTGGTAATGTATGTGTTACATTGTGCACTATTATATTTCAATATTACAAAACCAAACTCCTTGGTTAAGTTGGTAATGTATGTGTTACATTGTGCACTATTATATTTCAATATTACAAAACCAAACTCCTCGTTTAAGTTGGTAATGTATGTGTTACATTGTGCACTATTATATTTCAATATTACAAAACTAAACTCCTTGGTTAAATTGGTAATGTATGTGTTACATTGTGCACTATTATATTTCAGTATTACAAAACCAAACTCCTTGGTTAAATTGGTAATGTATGTGTTACATTGTGCACTATTATATTTCAATATTACAAAGCCAAACTCCTTCGTTAAGTTGGTAATGTATGTGTTACATTGTGCACTATTATATTTCAATATTACAAAGCCAAACTCCTTGGTTAAGTTGGTAATGTATGTGTTACATTGTGCACTATTATATTTTAATATTACAAAACCAAACTCCTTGGTTAAGTTGGTAATGTATGTGTTACATTGTGTACTATTATATTTCAATCTTACAGAACCAAACTCCTCGTTTAAGTTGGTAATGTATGTGTTACATTGTGCACTATTATATTTCAATATTACAAAGCCAAACTCCTTGGTTAAGTTGGTAATGTATGTGTTACATTGTGCACTATTATATTTCAATATTACAAAGCCAAACTCCTTGGTTAAGTTGGTAATGTGTGTGTTACATTGTGTTCTATTATAATTCAATATTACAAAACCAAACTCCTCGTTTAAGTTGGTAATGTATGTGTTACATTGTGCACTATTATATTTCAATATTACAAAGCCAAACTCCTTGGTTAAGTTGGTAATGTATGTGTTACATTGTGCACTATTATATTTCAATATTACAAAGCCAAACTCCTTGGTTAAGTTGGTAATGTATGTGTTACATTGAGCACTATTATATTTCAATATTACAAAGCCAAACTCCTTGGTTAAGTTGGTAATGTATGTGTTACATTGTGCACTATTATATTTCAATATTACAAAACCAAACTCCTCGTTTAAGTTCGTAATGTATGTGTTACATTGTGCACTATTATATTTCAATATTACAAAACCAAACTCCTCGTTTAAGTTGGTAATGTATGTGTTACATTGTGCACTATTATATTTCAATATTACAAAACCAAACTTCTCGTTATAGTTGGTAATGTATGTGTTACATTTTGCACTATTATATTTCAATATTACAAAACCAAACTCCTTGGTTAAGTTGGTAATGTATGTGTTACATTGTGCACAATTATATTTCAATATTACAAAACCAAACTCCTCGTTTAAGTTGGTAATGTATGTGTTACATTGTGCACTATTATATTTCAATATTACAAAGCCAAACTCCTTGGTTAAGTTGGTAATGTATGTGTTACATTCTGCACTATTATATTTCAATATTACAAAGCCAAACTCCTCGTTTAAGTTGGTAATGTATGTGTAACATTGTGCACTATTATATTTCAATATTACAAAACCAAACTACTCGTTTAAGTTGGTAATGTATGTGTTACATTGTGCACTATTATATTTCAATATTACGAAGCCAAACTCTTTGGTTAAGTTGGTAATGTATGTGTTACATTGTGCACTATTATATTTCAATATTACAAAGCCAAACTCCTTGGTTAAGTTGGTAATGTATGTGTTACATTGTGTACTATTATATTTCAATATTACAAAACCAAACTCTTTGGTTAAGTTGGTAATGTATGTGTTACATTGTGCACTATTATATTGCAATATTACAAAGCCAAACTCATTGGTTAAGTTGGTAATGTATGTGTTACATTGTGTACTATTATATTGCAATATTACAAAGCCAAACTCATCGGTTAAGTTGGTAATGTATGTGTTACATTTTGCACTATTATATTGCAATATTACAAAGCCAAACTCCTTGGTTAAGTTGGTAATGTATGTGTTACATTCTGCACTATTATATTGCAATATTACAAAGCCAAACTCATCGGTTAAGTTGGTAATGTATGTGTTACATTGTGCACTATTATATTTCAATATTACAAAGCCAAACTCCTTGGTTAAGTTGGTAATGTATGTGTTACATTGTGCACTATTATATTTCAATATTACAAAACCAAACTCTTCTTTTAAGTTGGTAATGTATGTGTTACATTGTGCACTATTATATTTCAATATTACAAAACCAAACTCCTCGTTTAAGTTGGTAATGTATGTGTTACATTGTGCACTATTATATTTCAATATTACAAAACCAAACTTCTCGTTATAGTTGGTAATGTATGTGTTACATTGTGCACTATTATATTTCAATATTACAAAGCCAAACTCCCTGGTTAAGTTGGTAATGTATGTGTTACATTGTGCACTATTATATTTCAATATTACAAAACCAAACTCCTTGATTAAGTTGGTAATGTATGTGTTACATTGTGCACTATTATATTTCAATATTACAAAGCCAAACTCCTTGGTTAAGTTGGTAATGTGTGTGTTACATTGAGCACTATTATATTTCAATATTACAAAGCCAAACTCCTTGGTTAAGTTGGTAATGTATGTGTTACATTGTGCACTATTATATTTCAATATTACAAAACCAAACTCCTCGTTTAAGTTGGTAATGTATGTGTTACATTGTGCACTATTATATTTCAATATTACAAAACCAAACTCCTCGTTTAAGTTGGTAATGTATGTGTTACATTGTGCACTATTATATTTCAATATTACAAAACCAAACTTCTCGTTATAGTTGGTAATGTATGTGTTACATTGTGCACTATTATATTTCAATATTACAAAACCAAACTCCTTGGTTAAGTTGGTAATGTATGTGTTACATTGTGCACTATTATATTTCAATATTACAAAACCAAACTCCTCGTTTAAGTTGGTAATGTATGTGTTACATTGTGCACTATTATATTTCAATATTACAAAACTAAACTCCTTGGTTAAATTGGTAATGTATGTGTTACATTGTGCACTATTATATTTCAGTATTACAAAACCAAACTCCTTGGTTAAATTGGTAATGTATGTGTTACATTGTGCACTATTATATTCCAATATTACAAAGCCAAACTCCTTCGTTAAGTTGGTAATGTATGTGTTACATTGTGCACTATTATATTTCAATATTACAAAGCCAAACTCCTTGGTTAAGTTGGTAATGTATGTGTTACATTGTGCACTATTATATTTTAATATTACAAAACCAAACTCCTTGGTTAAGTTGGTAATGTATGTGTTACATTGTGTACTATTATATTTCAATCTTACAGAACCAAACTCCTCGTTTAAGTTGGTAATGTATGTGTTACATTGTGCACTATTATATTTCAATATTACAAAGCCAAACTCCTTGGTTAAGTTGGTAATGTATGTGTTACATTGTGCACTATTATATTTCAATATTACAAAGCCAAACTCCTTGGTTAAGTTGGTAATGTGTGTGTTACATTGTGTACTATTATATTTCAATATTACAAAACCAAACTCCTCGTTTAAGTTGGTAATGTATGTGTTACATTGTGCACTATTATATTTCAATATTACAAAGCCAAACTCCTTGGTTAAGTTGGTAATGTATGTGTTACATTGTGCACTATTATATTTCAATATTACAAAGCCAAACTCCTTGGTTAAGTTGGTAATGTGTGTGTTACATTGAGCACTATTATATTTCAATATTACAAAGCCAAACTCCTTGGTTAAGTTGGTAATGTATGTGTTACATTGTGCACTATTATATTTCAATATTACAAAACCAAACTCCTCGTTTAAGTTGGTAATGTATGTGTTACATTGTGCACTATTATATTTCAATATTACAAAACCAAACTCCTCGTTTAAGTTGGTAATGTATGTGTTACATTGTGCACTATTATATTTCAATATTACAAAACCAAACTTCTCGTTATAGTTGGTAATGTATGTGTTACATTTTGCACTATTATATTTCAATATTACAAAACCAAACTCCTTGGTTAAGTTGGTAATGTATGTGTTACATTGTGCACTATTATATTTCAATATTACAAAACCAAACTCCTCGTTTAAGTTGGTAATGTATGTGTTACATTGTGCACTATTATATTTCAATATTACAAAGCCAAACTCCTTGGTTAAGTTGGTAATGTATGTGTTACATTCTGCTCTATTATATTTCAATATTACAAAGCCAAACTCCTCGTTTAAGTTGGTAATGTATGTGTAACATTGTGCACTATTATATTTCAATATTACAAAACCAAACTACTCGTTTAAGTTGGTAATGTATGTGTTACATTGTGCACTATTATATTTCAATATTACAAAGCCAAACTCTTTGGTTAAGTTGGTAATGTATGTGTTACATTGTGCACTATTATATTTCAATATTACAAAGCCAAACTCCTTGGTTAAGTTGGTAATGTATGTGTTACATTGTGTACTATTATATTTCAATATTACAAAACCAAACTCTTTGGTTAAGTTGGTAATGTATGTGTTACATTGTGCACTATTATATTGCAATATTACAAAGCCAAACTCATTGGTTAAGTTGGTAATGTATGTGTTACATTGTGCACTATTATATTTCAATATTACAAAGCCAAACTCATCGGTTAAGTTGGTAATGTATGTGTTACATTTTGCACTATTATATTGCAATATTACAAAGCCAAACTCCTTGGTTAAGTTGGTAATGTATGTGTTACATTCTGCACTATTATATTTCAATATTACAAAACCAAACTCCTCGTTTAAGTTGGTAATGTATGTGTTACATTGTGCACTATTATATTTCAATATTACAAAACCAAACTCCTCGTTTAAGTTGGTAATGTATGTGTTACATTGTGCACTATTATATTTCAATATTACAAAACCAAACTCTCGTTATAGTTGGTAATGTATGTGTTACAATGTGCACTATTATATTTCAATATTACAAAACCAAACTCCTTGGTTAAGTTGGTAATGTATGTGTTACATTGTGCACTATTATATTTCAATATTACAAAACCAAACTCCTCGTTTAAGTTGGTAATGTATGTGTTACATTGTGCACTATTATATTTCAATATTACAAAACTAAACTCCTTGGTTAAATTGGTAATGTATGTGTTACATTGTGCACTATTATATTTCAATATTACAAAACCAAACTCCTTGGTTAAATTGGTAATGTATGTGTTACATTGTGCACTATTATATTCCAATATTACAAAGCCAAACTCCTTCGTTAAGTTGGTAATGTATGTGTTACATTGTGCACTATTATATTTCAATATTACAAAGCCAAACTCCTTGGTTAAGTTGGTAATGTATGTGTTACATTGTGCACTATTATATTTTAATATTACAAAACCAAACTCCTTGGTTAAGTTGGTAATGTATGTGTTACATTGTGTACTATTATATTTCAATATTACAGAACCAAACTCCTCGTTTAAGTTGGTAATGTATGTGTTACATTGTGCACTATTATATTTCAATATTACAAAGCCAAACTCCTTGGTTAAGTTGGTAATGTATGTGTTACATTGTGCACTATTATATTTCAATATTACAAAGCCAAACTCCTTGGTTAAGTTGGTAATGTGTGTGTTACATTGTGTACTATTATATTTCAATATTACAAAACCAAACTCCTCGTTTAAGTTGGTAATGTATGTGTTACATTGTGCACTATTATATTTCAATATTACAAAGCCAAACTCCTTGGTTAAGTTGGTAATGTATGTGTTACATTGTGCACTATTATATTTCAATATTACAAAGCCAAACTCCTTGGTTAAGTTGGTAATGTGTGTGTTACATTGAGCACTATTATATTTCAATATTACAAAGCCAAACTCCTTGGTTAAGTTGGTAATGTATGTGTTACATTGTGCACTATTATATTTCAATATTACAAAACCAAACTCCTCGTTTAAGTTCGTAATGTATGTGTTACATTGTGCACTATTATATTTCAATATTACAAAACCAAACTCCTCGTTTAAGTTGGTAATGTATGTGTTACATTGTGCACTATTATATTTCAATATTACAAAACCAAACTTCTCGTTATAGTTGGTAATGTATGTGTTACATTTTGCACTATTATATTTCAATATTACAAAACCAAACTCCTTGGTTAAGTTGGTAATGTATGTGTTACATTGTGCACTATTATATTTCAATATTACAAAACCAAACTCCTCGTTTAAGTTGGTAATGTATGTGTTACATTGTGCACTATTATATTTCAATATTACAAAGCCAAACTCCTTGGTTAAGTTGGTAATGTATGTGTTACATTCTGCACTATTATATTTCAATATTACAAAGCCAAACTCCTCGTTTAAGTTGGTAATGTATGTGTTACATTGTGCACTATTATATTTCAATATTACAAAACCAAACTACTCGTTTAAGTTGGTAATGTATGTGTTACATTGTGCACTATTATATTTCAATATTACGAAGCCAAACTCTTTGGTTAAGTTGGTAATGTATGTGTTACATTGTGCACTATTATATTTCAATATTACGAAGCCAAACTCCTTGGTTAAGTTGGTAATGTATGTGTTACATTGTGTACTATTATATTTCAATATTACAAAACCAAACTCTTTGGTTAAGTTGGTAATGTATGTGTTACATTGTGCACTATTATATTGCAATATTACAAAGCCAAACTCATTGGTTAAGTTGGTAATGTATGTGTTACATTGTGTACTATTATATTGCAATATTACAAAGCCAAACTCATCGGTTAAGTTGGTAATGTATGTGTTACATTTTGCACTATTATATTGCAATATTACAAAGCCAAACTCCTTGGTTAAGTTGGTAATGTATGTGTTACATTCTGCACTATTATATTGCAATATTACAAAACCAAACTCTTCTTTTAAGTTGGTAATGTATGTGTTACATTGTGCACTATTATATTTCAATATTACAAAACCAAACTCCTCGTTTAAGTTGGTAATGTATGTGTTACATTGTGCACTATTATATTTCAATATTACAAAACCAAACTTCTCGTTATAGTTGGTAATGTATGTGTTACATTGTGCACTATTATATTTCAATATTACAAAGCCAAACTCCCTGGTTAAGTTGGTAATGTATGTGTTACATTGTGCACTATTATATTTCAATATTACAAAACCAAACTCCTTGATTAAGTTGGTAATGTATGTGTTACATTGTGCACTATTATATTTCAATATTACAAAGCCAAACTCCTTGGTTAAGTTGGTAATGTATGTGTTACATTGAGCACTATTATATTTCAATATTACAAAGCCAAACTCCTTGGTTAAGTTGGTAATGTATGTGTTACATTGTGCACTATTATATTTCAATATTACAAAACCAAACTCCTCGTTTAAGTTGGTAATGTATGTGTTACATTGTGCACTATTATATTTCAATATTACAAAACCAAACTCCTCGTTTAAGTTGGTAATGTATGTGTTACATTGTGCACTATTATATTTCAATATTACAAAACCAAACTTCTCGTTATAGTTGGTAATGTATGTGTTACATTGTGCACTATTATATTTCAATATTACAAAACCAAACTCCTTGGTTAAGTTGGTAATGTATGTGTTACATTGTGCACTATTATATTTCAATATTACAAAACCAAACTCCTCGTTTAAGTTGGTAATGTATGTGTTACATTGTGCACTATTATATTTCAATATTACAAAACCAAACTCCTTGGTTAAGTTGGTAATGTATGTGTTACATTGTGCACTATTATATTTCAATATTACAAAACCAAACTCCTTGGTTAAGTTGGTAATGTATGTGTTACATTGTGCACTATTATATTTCAATATTACAAAGCCAAACTCCTTCGTTAAGTTGGTAATGTATGTGTTACATTGTGCACTATTATATTTCAATATTACAAAGCCAAACTCCTTGGTTAAGTTGGTAATGTATGTGTTACATTGTGCACTATTATATTTCAATATTACAAAACCAAACTCCTTGGTTAAGTTGGTAATGTATGTGTTACATTGTGCACTATTATATTTCAATATTACAAAACCAAACTCCTCGTTTAAGTTGGTAATGTATGTGTTACATTGTGCACTATTATATTTCAATATTACAAAGCCAAACTCCTTGGTTAAGTTGGTAATGTATGTGTTACATTGTGCACTATTATATTTCAATATTACAAAGCCAAACTCCTTGGTTAAGTTGGTAATGTGTGTGTTACATTGTGTACTATTATATTTCAATATTACAAAACCAAACTCCTCGTTTAAGTTGGTAATGTATGTGTTACATTGTGCACTATTATATTTCAATATTACAAAGCCAAACTCCTTGGTTAAGTTGGTAATGTATGTGTTACATTGTGCACTATTATATTTCAATATTACAAAGCCAAACTCCTTGGTTAAGTTGGTAATGTATGTGTTACATTGTGCACTATTATATTTCAATATTACAAAAGCCAAACTCCTTGGTTAAGTTGGTAATGTATGTGTTACATTGTGCACTATTATATTTCAATATTACAAAACCAAACTCCTCGTTTAAGTTGGTAATGTATGTGTTACATTGTGCACTATTATATTTCAATATTACAAAACCAAACTCCTCGTTTAAGTTGGTAATGTATGTGTTACATTGTGCACTATTATATTTCAATATTACAAAACCAAACTCCTCGTTAAGTTGGTAATGTATGTGTTACATTGTGCACTATTATATTTCAATATTACAAAACCAAACTCCTTGGTTAAGTTGGTAATGTATGTGTTACATTGTGCACTATTATATTTCAATATTACAAAACCAAACTCCTCGTTTAAGTTGGTAATGTATGTGTTACATTGTGCACTATTATATTTCAATATTACAAAGCCAAACTCCTTGGTTAAGTTGGTAATGTATGTGTTACATTGTGCACTATTATATTTCAATATTACAAAGCCAAACTCCTCGTTTAAGTTGGTAATGTATGTGTTACATTGTGCACTATTATATTTCAATATTACAAAACCAAACTCCTCGTTTAAGTTGGTAATGTATGTGTTACATTGTGCACTATTATATTTCAATATTACAAAGCCAAACTCTTTGGTTAAGTTGGTAATGTATGTGTTACATTGTGCACTATTATATTTCAATATTACGAAGCCAAACTCCTTGGTTAAGTTGGTAATGTATGTGTTACATTGTGCACTATTATATTTCAATATTACAAAACCAAACTCTTTGGTTAAGTTGGTAATGTATGTGTTACATTGTGCACTATTATATTGCAATATTACAAAGCCAAACTCATTGGTTAAGTTGGTAATGTATGTGTTACATTGTGCACTATTATATTTCAATATTACAAAGCCAAACTCATCGGTTAAGTTGGTAATGTATGTGTTACATTGTGCACTATTATATTTCAATATTACAAAGCCAAACTCCTTGGTTAAGTTGGTAATGTATGTGTTACATTGTGCACTATTATATTTCAATATTACAAAGCCAAACTCCTCGGTTAAGTTGGTAATGTATGTGTTACATTGTGCACTATTATATTTCAATATTACAAAGCCAAACTCCTTGGTTAAGTTGGTAATGTATGTGTTACATTGTGCACTATTATATTTCAATATTACAAAACCAAACTCTTCTTTTAAGTTGGTAATGTATGTGTTACATTGTGCACTATTATATTTCAATATTACAAAACCAAACTCCTCGTTTAAGTTGGTAATGTATGTGTTACATTGTGCACTATTATATTTCAATATTACAAAACCAAACTTCTCGTTATAGTTGGTAATGTATGTGTTACATTGTGCACTATTATATTTCAATATTACAAAGCCAAACTCCCTGGTTAAGTTGGTAATGTATGTGTTACATTGTGCACTATTATATTTCAATATTACAAAACCAAACTCCTTGGTTAAGTTGGTAATGTATGTGTTACATTGTGCACTATTATATTTCAATATTACAAAGCCAAACTCCTTGGTTAAGTTGGTAATGTATGTGTTACATTGTGCACTATTATATTTCAATATTACAAAGCCAAACTCCTTGGTTAAGTTGGTAATGTATGTGTTACATTGTGCACTATTATATTTCAATATTACAAAACCAAACTCCTCGTTTAAGTTGGTAATGTATGTGTTACATTGTGCACTATTATATTTCAATATTACAAAACCAAACTCCTCGTTTAAGTTGGTAATGTATGTGTTACATTGTGCACTATTATATTTCAATATTACAAAACCAAACTTCTCGTTAAGTTGGTAATGTATGTGTTACATTGTGCACTATTATATTTCAATATTACAAAACCAAACTCCTTGGTTAAGTTGGTAATGTATGTGTTACATTGTGCACTATTATATTTCAATATTACAAAACCAAACTCCTCGTTTAAGTTGGTAATGTATGTGTTACATTGTGCACTATTATATTTCAATATTACAAAACCAAACTCCTTGGTTAAATTGGTAATGTATGTGTTACATTGTGCACTATTATATTTCAATATTACAAAACCAAACTCCTTGGTTAAGTTGGTAATGTATGTGTTACATTGTGCACTATTATATTTCAATATTACAAAACCAAACTCCTTCGTTAAGTTGGTAATGTATGTGTTACATTGTGCACTATTATATTTCAATATTACAAAGCCAAACTCCTTGGTTAAGTTGGTAATGTATGTGTTACATTGTGCACTATTATATTTTAATATTACAAAACCAAACTCCTTGGTTAAGTTGGTAATGTATGTGTTACATTGTGTACTATTATATTTCAATATTACAAAACCAAACTCCTCGTTTAAGTTGGTAATGTATGTGTTACATTGTGCACTATTATATTTCAATATTACAAAGCCAAACTCCTTGGTTAAGTTGGTAATGTATGTGTTACATTGTGCACTATTATATTTCAATATTACAAAGCCAAACTCCTTGGTTAAGTTGGTAATGTATGTGTTACATTGTGCACTATTATATTTCAATATTACAAAACCAAACTCCTCGTTTAAGTTGGTAATGTATGTGTTACATTGTGCACTATTATATTTCAATATTACAAAGCCAAACTCCTTGGTTAAGTTGGTAATGTATGTGTTACATTGTGCACTATTATATTTCAATATTACAAAGCCAAACTCCTTGGTTAAGTTGGTAATGTATGTGTTACATTGTGCACTATTATATTTCAATATTACAAAGCCAAACTCCTTGGTTAAGTTGGTAATGTATGTGTTACATTGTGCACTATTATATTTCAATATTACAAAACCAAACTCCTCGTTTAAGTTGGTAATGTATGTGTTACATTGTGCACTATTATATTTCAATATTACAAAACCAAACTCCTCGTTTAAGTTGGTAATGTATGTGTTACATTGTGCACTATTATATTTCAATATTACAAAACCAAACTTCTCGTTATAGTTGGTAATGTATGTGTTACATTGTGCACTATTATATTTCAATATTACAAAACCAAACTCCTTGGTTAAGTTGGTAATGTATGTGTTACATTGTGCACTATTATATTTCAATATTACAAAACCAAACTCCTCGTTTAAGTTGGTAATGTATGTGTTACATTGTGCACTATTATATTTCAATATTACAAAGCCAAACTCCTCGTTTAAGTTGGTAATGTATGTGTTACATTGTGCACTATTATATTTCAATATTACAAAACCAAACTCCTCGTTTAAGTTGGTAATGTATGTGTTACATTGTGCACTATTATATTTCAATATTACAAAGCCAAACTCCTTGGTTAAGTTGGTAATGTATGTGTTACATTGTGCACTATTATATTTCAATATTACAAAGCCAAACTCCTTGGTTAAGTTGGTAATGTATGTGTTACATTGTGCACTATTATATTTCAATATTACAAAACCAAACTCCTTGGTTAAGTTGGTAATGTATGTGTTACATTGTGCACTATTATATTTCAATATTACAAAGCCAAACTCCATTGGTTAAGTTGGTAATGTATGTGTTACATTGTGCACTATTATATTTCAATATTACAAAGCCAAACTCATCGGTTAAGTTGGTAATGTATGTGTTACATTGTGCACTATTATATTTCAATATTACAAAGCCAAACTCCTTGGTTAAGTTGGTAATGTATGTGTTACATTGTGCACTATTATATTTCAATATTACAAAGCCAAACTCCTCGGTTAAGTTGGTAATGTATGTGTTACATTGTGCACTATTATATTTCAATATTACAAAGCCAAACTCCTTGGTTAAGTTGGTAATGTATGTGTTACATTGTGCACTATTATATTTCAATATTACAAAACCAAACTCTTCTTTTAAGTTGGTAATGTATGTGTTACATTGTGCACTATTATATTTCAATATTACAAAACCAAACTCCTCGTTTAAGTTGGTAATGTATGTGTTACATTGTGCACTATTATATTTCAATATTACAAAACCAAACTCTCGTTATAGTTGGTAATGTATGTGTTACATTGTGCACTATTATATTTCAATATTACAAAACCAAACTCCTTGGTTAAGTTGGTAATGTATGTGTTACATTGTGCACTATTATATTTCAATATTACAAAACCAAACTCCTCGTTTAAGTTGGTAATGTATGTGTTACATTATGCACTATTATATTTCAATATTACAAAGCCAAACTCCTCGTTTAAGTTGGTAATGTATGTGTTACATTGTGCACTATTATATTTCAATATTACAAAACCAAACTCCTCGTTTAAGTTGGTAATGTATGTGTTACATTGTGCACTATTATATTTCAATATTACAAAGCCAAACTCTTTGGTTAAGTTGGTAATGTATGTGTTACATTGTGCACTATTATATTTCAATATTACAAAACCAAACTCCTTGGTTAAGTTGGTAATGTATGTGTTACATTGTGCACTATTATATTTCAATATTACAAAACCAAACTCTTGGTTAAGTTGGTAATGTATGTGTTACATTGTGCACTATTATATTTCAATATTACAAAGCCAAACTCATTGGTTAAGTTGGTAATGTATGTGTTACATTGTGTACTATTATATTTCAATATTACAAAGCCAAACTCATCGGTTAAGTTGGTAATGTATGTGTTACATTGTGCACTATTATATTTCAATATTACAAAGCCAAACTCCTTGGTTAAGTTGGTAATGTATGTGTTACATTGTGCACTATTATATTTCAATATTACAAAGCCAAACTCATCGGTTAAGTTGGTAATGTATGTGTTACATTGTGCACTATTATATTTCAATATTACAAAACCAAACTCCTTGGTTAAGTTGGTAATGTATGTGTTACATTGTGCACTATTATATTTCAATATTACAAAACCAAACTCTTTGGTTAAGTTGGTAATGTATGTGTTACATTGTGCACTATTATATTTCAATATTACAAAGCCAAACTCCTTGGTTAAGTTGGTAATGTATGTGTTACATTGTGCACTATTATATTTCAATATTACAAAGCCAAACTCCTTGGTTAAGTTGGTAATGTATGTGTTACATTGTGCACTATTATATTGCAATATTACAAAGCCAAACTCCTTGGTTAAGTTGGTAATGTATGTGTTACATTGTGCACTATTATATTTCAATATTACAAAGCCAAACTCATCGGTTAAGTTGGTAATGTATGTGTTACATTGTGCACTATTATATTTCAATATTACAAAGCCAAACTCCTTGGTTAAGTTGGTAATGTATGTGTTACATTGTGCACTATTATATTTCAATATTACAAAACCAAACTTCTCGTTTAAGTTGGTAATGTATGTGTTACATTGTGCACTATTATATTTCAATATTACAAAACCAAACTCCTTCGTTAAGTTGGTAATGTATGTGTTACATTGTGCACTATTATATTTCAATATTACAAAGCCAAACTCCTTGTTGTTAAGTTGGTAATGTATGTGTTACATTGTGCACTATTATATTTCAATATTACAAAGCCAAACTCCTTGGTTAAGTTGGTAATGTATGTGTTACATTGTGCACTATTATATTTCAATATTACAAAACCAAACTCCTCGTTTAAGTTGGTAATGTATGTGTTACATTGTGCACTATTATATTTCAATATTACAAAACCAAACTCCTCGTTTAAGTTGGTAATGTATGTGTTACATTGTGCACTATTATATTTCAATATTACAAAACCAAACTTCTCGTTATAGTTGGTAATGTATGTGTTACATTGTGCACTATTATATTTCAATATTACAAAACCAAACTCCTTGGTTAAGTTGGTAATGTATGTGTTACATTGTGCACTATTATATTTCAATATTACAAAACCAAACTCTTCGTTTAAGTTGGTAATGTATGTGTTACATTGTGCACTATTATATTTCAATATTACAAAACCAAACTCCTTGGTTAAGTTGGTAATGTATGTGTTACATTGTGCACTATTATATTTCAATATTACAAAACCAAACTCCTTGGTTAAGTTGGTAATGTATGTGTTACATTGTGCACTATTATATTTCAATATTACAAAGCCAAACTCCTTGGTTAAGTTGGTAATGTATGTGTTACATTGTGCACTATTATATTTCAATATTACAAAGCCAAACTCCTTGGTTAAGTTGGTAATGTATGTGTTACATTGTGCACTATTATATTTCAATATTACAAAACCAAACTCCTTGGTTAAGTTGGTAATGTATGTGTTACATTGTGCACTATTATATTTCAATATTACAAAACCAAACTCCTCGTTTAAGTTGGTAATGTATGTGTTACATTGTGCACTATTATATTTCAATATTACAAAGCCAAACTCCTTGGTTAAGTTGGTAATGTATGTGTTACATTGTGCACTATTATATTTCAATATTACAAAGCCAAACTCCTTGGTTAAGTTGGTAATGTATGTGTTACATTGTGCACTATTATATTTCAATATTACAAAACCAAACTCCTCGTTTAAGTTGGTAATGTATGTGTTACATTGTGCACTATTATATTTCAATATTACAAAGCCAAACTCCTTGGTTTAAGTTGGTAATGTAT
Organism: Tachypleus tridentatus; assembly: GCF_004210375.1. NCBI lineage: Eukaryota > Metazoa > Arthropoda > Merostomata > Xiphosura > Limulidae > Tachypleus > Tachypleus tridentatus. The sequence goes on from NC_134828.1 coordinate 89,967,104, forward strand.
GTGTTACATTGTGCACTATTATATTTCAATATTACAAAGCCAAACTCCTTGGTTAAGTTGGTAATGTATGTGTTACATTGTGCACTATTATATTTCAATATTACAAAACCAAACTCCTTGGTTAAGTTGGTAATGTATGTGTTACATTGTGCACTATTATATTTCAATATTACAAAACCAAACTCCTCGTTTAAGTTGGTAATGTATGTGTTACATTGTGCACTATTATATTTCAATATTACAAAACCAAACTCCTTGGTTAAGTTGGTAATGTATGTGTTACATTGTGCACTATTATATTTCAATATTACGAAGCCAAACTCCTTGGTTAAGTTGGTAATGTATGTGTTACATTGTGCACTATTATATTTCAATATTACAAAGCCAAACTCCTTGGTTAAGTTGGTAATGTATGTGTTACATTGTGCACTATTATATTTCAATATTACAAAACCAAACTCATCGGTTAAGTTGGTAATGTATGTGTTACATTGTGCACTATTATATTTCAATATTACAAAGCCAAACTCCCTGGTTAAGTTGGTAATGTATGTGTTACATTGTGCACTATTATATTTCAATATTACAAAACCAAACTCTTCGTTTAAGTTGGTAATGTATGTGTTACATTGTGCACTATTATATTTCAATATTACAAAACCAAACTCTTCGTTTAAGTTGGTAATGTATGTGTTACATTGTGCACTATTATATTTCAATATTACAAAGCCAAACTCCTTGGTTAAGTTGGTAATGTGTGTGTTACATTGAGCACTATTATATTTCAATATTACAAAGCCAAACTCCTTGGTTAAGTTGGTAATGTATGTGTTACATTGTGCACTATTATATTTCAATATTACAAAACCAAACTCCTCGTTTAAGTTCGTAATGTATGTGTTACATTGTGCACTATTATATTTCAATATTACAAAACCAAACTCCTCGTTTAAGTTGGTAATGTATGTGTTACATTGTGCACTATTATATTTCAATATTACAAAACCAAACTTCTCGTTATAGTTGGTAATGTATGTGTTACATTTTGCACTATTATATTTCAATATTACAAAACCAAACTCCTTGGTTAAGTTGGTAATGTATGTGTTACATTGTGCACTATTATATTTCAATATTACAAAACCAAACTCCTCGTTTAAGTTGGTAATGTATGTGTTACATTGTGCACTATTATATTTCAATATTACAAAGCCAAACTCCTCGTTTAAGTTGGTAATGTATGTGTTACATTGTGCACTATTATATTTCAATATTACAAAACCAAACTACTCGTTTAAGTTGGTAATGTATGTGTTACATTGTGCACTATTATATTTCAATATTACAAAGCCAAACTCTTTGGTTAAGTTGGTAATGTATGTGTTACATTGTGCACTATTATATTTCAATATTACAAAACCAAACTTCTTGGTTAAGTTGGTAATGTATGTGTTACATTGTGCACTATTATATTTCAATATTACAAAACCAAACTCTTTGGTTAAGTTGGTAATGTATGTGTTACATTGTGCACTATTATATTTCAATATTACAAAGCCAAACTCATTGGTTAAGTTGGTAATGTATGTGTTACATTGTGTACTATTATATTGCAATATTACAAAGCCAAACTCATCGGTTAAGTTGGTAATGTATGTGTTACATTGTGCACTATTATATTTCAATATTACAAAGCCAAACTCCTTGGTTAAGTTGGTAATGTATGTGTTACATTGTGCACTATTATATTTCAATATTACAAAGCCAAACTCATCGGTTAAGTTGGTAATGTATGTGTTACATTGTGCACTATTATATTTCAATATTACAAAGCCAAACTCCTTGGTTAAGTTGGTAATGTATGTGTTACATTGTGCACTATTATATTTCAATATTACAAAACCAAACTCTTCGTTTAAGTTGGTAATGTATGTGTTACATTGTGCACTATTATATTTCAATATTACAAAACCAAACTCCTCGTTTAAGTTGGTAATGTATGTGTTACATTGTGCACTATTATATTTCAATATTACAAAACCAAACTTCTCGTTATAGTTGGTAATGTATGTGTTACATTGTGCACTATTATATTTCAATATTACAAAACCAAACTCCTTGGTTAAGTTGGTAATGTATGTGTTACATTGTGCACTATTATATTTCAATATTACAAAACCAAACTCCTCGTTTAAGTTGGTAATGTATGTGTTACATTATGCACTATTATATTTCAATATTACAAAGCCAAACTCCTCGTTTAAGTTGGTAATGTATGTGTTACATTGTGCACTATTATATTTCAATATTACAAAACCAAACTACTCGTTTAAGTTGGTAATGTATGTGTTACATTGTGCACTATTATATTTCAATATTACAAAGCCAAACTCGTTGGTTAAGTTGGTAATGTATGTGTTACATTGTGCACTATTATATTTCAATATTACAAAACCAAACTCCTTGGTTAAGTTGGTAATGTATGTGTTACATTGTGCACTATTATATTTCAATATTACAAAACCAAACTCTTTGGTTAAGTTGGTAATGTATGTGTTACATTGTGCACTATTATATTGCAATATTACAAAGCCAAACTCATTGGTTAAGTTGGTAATGTATGTGTTACATTGTGTACTATTATATTGCAATATTACAAAGCCAAACTCATCGGTTAAGTTGGTAATGTATGTGTTACATTGTGCACTATTATATTGCAATATTACAAAGCCAAACTCCTTGGTTAAGTTGGTAATGTATGTGTTACATTGTGCACTATTATATTTCAATATTACAAAGCCAAACTCATCGGTTAAGTTGGTAATGTATGTGTTACATTGTGCACTATTATATTTCAATATTACAAAGCCAAACTCCTTGGTTAAGTTGGTAATGTATGTGTTACATTGTGCACTATTATATTTCAATATTACAAAACCAAACTCCTCGTTTAAGTTGGTAATGTATGTGTTACATTGTGCACTATTATATTTCAATATTACAAAACCAAACTTCTCGTTAAGTTGGTAATGTATGTGTTACATTGTGCACTATTATATTTCAATATTACAAAGCCAAACTCCTTGGTTAAGTTGGTAATGTATGTGTTACATTGTGCACTATTATATTTCAATATTACAAAGCCAAACTCCTTGGTTAAGTTGGTAATGTATGTGTTACATTGTGCACTATTATATTTCAATATTACAAAACCAAACTCCTCGTTTAAGTTGGTAATGTATGTGTTACATTGTGCACTATTATATTTCAATATTACAAAACCAAACTCCTCGTTTAAGTTGGTAATGTATGTGTTACATTGTGCACTATTATATTTCAATATTACAAAACCAAACTTCTCGTTATAGTTGGTAATGTATGTGTTACATTGTGCACTATTATATTTCAATATTACAAAACCAAACTCCTTGGTTAAGTTGGTAATGTATGTGTTACATTGTGCACTATTATATTTCAATATTACAAAACCAAACTCTTTGGTTAAGTTGGTAATGTATGTGTTACATTGTGCACTATTATATTTCAATATTACAAAACCAAACTCCTTGGTTAAGTTGGTAATGTATGTGTTACATTGTGCACTATTATATTTCAATATTACAAAACCAAACTCCTTGGTTAAGTTGGTAATGTATGTGTTACATTGTGCACTATTATATTTCAATATTACAAAACCAAACTCCTTGGTTAAGTTGGTAATGTATGTGTTACATTGTGCACTATTATATTTCAATATTACAAAACCAAACTCCTTGGTTAAGTTGGTAATGTATGTGTTACATTGTGCACTATTATATTTCAATATTACAAAACCAAACTCCTTGGTTAAGTTGGTAATGTATGTGTTACATTGTGCACTATTATATTTCAATATTACAAAACCAAACTCCTCGTTTAAGTTGGTAATGTATGTGTTACATTGTGCACTATTATATTTCAATATTACAAAGCCAAACTCCTTGGTTAAGTTGGTAATGTATGTGTTACATTGTGCACTATTATATTTCAATATTACAAAACCAAACTCCTTGGTTAAGTTGGTAATGTATGTGTTACATTGTGTACTATTATATTTCAATATTACAAAACCAAACTCCTCGTTTAAGTTGGTAATGTATGTGTTACATTGTGCACTATTATATTTCAATATTACAAAGCCAAACTCCTTGGTTAAGTTGGTAATGTATGTGTTACATTGTGCACTATTATATTTCAATATTACAAAGCCAAACTCCTTGGTTAAGTTGGTAATGTGTGTGTTACATTGTGCACTATTATATTTCAATATTACAAAACCAAACTCCTCGGTTAAGTTGGTAATGTATGTGTTACATTGTGCACTATTATATTTTAATATTACAAAACCAAACTCCTCGTTTAAGTTGGTAATGTATGTGTTACATTGTGCACTATTATATTTCAATATTACGAAGCCAAACTCTTTGGTTAAGTTGGTAATGTATGTGTTACATTGTGCACTATTATATTTCAATATTACGAAGCCAAACTCCTTGGTTAAGTTGGTAATGTATGTGTTACATTGTGCACTATTATATTGCAATATTACAAAGCCAAACTCCTTGGTTAAGTTGGTAATGTATGTGTTACATTGTGCACTATTATATTGCAATATTACAAAGCCAAACTCATCGGTTAAGTTGGTAATGTATGTGTTACATTGTGCACTATTATATTTCAATATTACAAAGCCAAACTCCCTGGTTAAGTTGGTAATGTATGTGTTACATTGTGCACTATTATATTTCAATATTACAAAACCAAACTCTTCGTTTAAGTTGGTAATGTATGTGTTACATTGTGCACTATTATATTTCAATATTACAAAACCAAACTTTTCGTTTAAGTTGGTAATGTATGTGTTACATTGTGCACTATTATATTTCAATATTACAAAACCAAACTTCTCGTTATAGTTGGTAATGTATGTGTTACATTGTGCACTATTATATTTCAATATTACAAAACCAAACTCCTTGGTTAAGTTGGTAATGTATGTGTTACATTGTGCACTATTATATTTCAATATTACAAAACAAAACTCCTCGTTTAAGTTGGTAATGTATGTGTTACATTATGCACTATTATGTTTCAATATTACAAAGCCAAACTCCTCGTTTAAGTTGGTAATGTATGTGTAACATTGTGCACTATTATATTTCAATATTACAAAACCAAACTCCTTGGTTAAGTTAGTAATGTATGTGTTACATTGTGCACTATAATATTTCAATATTGCAAAACCAAACTCCTCGTTTAAGTTGGTAATGTATGTGTTACATTGTGCATTATTATATTTCAATATTACGAAGCCAAACTCTTTGGTTAAGTTGGTAATGTATGTGTTACATTGTGCACTATTATATTTCAATATTACGAAGCCAAACTCCTTGGTTAAGTTGGTAATGTATGTGTTACATTGTGTACTATTATATTTCAATATTACAAAACCAAACTCTTTGGTTAAGTTGGTAATGTATGTGTTACATTGTGCACTATTATATTGCAATATTACAAAGCCAAACTCTTTGGTTAATTTGGTAATGTATGTGTTACATTGTGTACTATTATATTGCAATATTACAAAGCCAAACACATCGGTTAAGTTGGTAATGTATGTGTTACATTGTGCTCTATTATATTGCAATATTACAAAGCCAAACTCCTTGGTTAAGTTGGTAATGTATGTGTTACATTGTGCACTATTATATTGCAATATTACAAAGCCAAACTCATCGGTTAAGTTGGTAATGTATGTGTTACATTGTGCACTATTATATTTCAATATTACAAAACCAAACTCCTCGTTTAAGTTGGTAATGTATGTGTTACATTGTGCACTATTATATTTCAATATTACAAAACCAAACTCCTCGTTTAAGTTGGTAATGTATGTGTTACATTGTGCTCTATTATATTTCAATATTACAAAACCAAACTCCTCGTTTAAGTTGGTAATGTATGTGTTGCATTGTGCACTATTATATTTCAATATTACAAAACCAAACTCTTTGGTTAAGTTGGTAATGTATGTGTTACATTGTGCACTATTATACTTCAATATTACAAAACCAAACTCCTCGTTTAAGTTGGTAATGTATGTGTTACATTGTGCATAATTATATTTCAATATTACAAAACCAAACTCCTCGTTTAAGTTGGTAATGTATGTGTAACATTGTGCACTATTATATTTCAATATTACAAAACCAAACTCCTTGGTTAAGTTAGTAATGTATGTGTTACATTGTGCACTATTATATTTTAATATTACAAAACCAAACTCCTCGTTTAAGTTGGTAATGTATGTGTTACATTGTGCACTATTATATTTCAATATTACGAAGCCAAACTCCTTGGTTAAGTTGGTAATGTATGTGTTACATTGTGTACTATTATATTTCAATATTACAAAGCCAAACTCATCGGTTAAGTTGTTAATGTATGTGTTACATTGTGCACTATTATATTGCAATATTACAAAGCCGAACTCTTTGGTTAAGTTGGTAATGTATGTGTTACATTGTGCACTATTATATTGCAATATTACAAAGCCAAACTCATCGGTTAAGTTGGTATTGTATGTGTTACATTGTGCACTATTATATTGCAATATTACAAAGCCAAACTCTTTGGTTAAGTTGGTAATGTATGTGTTACATTACTAGATGTATTTATGCAGAGTGCCTGAACATGTTTTATTTCAAAAGTAAATAAAACCAAATTAAGAGTAACAAATATTTTGTTTCTTTCTTTTAAAGTTCATACGTATGATGTACTATAGCTTACAGAGTCATGATATACTGTAGGTTACAGAGTCATGATGTACTGTACCTGACAGAGTCATGACGTACTGCAGCTTACAGAGTCATGACGTACTGCAGCTTACAGAGTCGTGATGTATTGCAGCTTACAGAATCATGATGTACTGTAGCTTACAGAGTCATGATGTACTGTAGCTTACAGGGTCATAATATACTGTAGCTTACAGAGTCATGATGTACTGTAGCTTACAGAGTCATAATATACTGTAGCTTACAGAGTCATGATGTACTGCAGCTTACAGAGTCATGATGTACTGTAGCTTACAGAGTCATGATGTATTGCAGCTTACAGAGTCATGATGTACTGCAGCTTACAGAGTCATGATGTACTGTAGCTTACAGAGTCATGATGTACTGTAGCTTGCAGTGTCATGACGTACTGCAGCTTACAGAGTCATGATGTACTGTAGCTTACAGAGTCATGATGTACTTCAGCTTACAGAGTCATGATGTACTGTAGCTTACAAAGTCATGGTGTACTGTAGCTTACAGAGTCATGATGTACTTCAGCTTACAGAGTCATGATGTACTGCAGCTTACAGAGTCATGATGTACTGTAGCTTACAAAGTCATGATGTACTGTAGCTTACAGAGTCATGATGTACTTCAGCTTACCGAGTCATAATGTACTGTAGCTTACAAAGTCATTGTGTACTGTAGCTTACAGAGTCATGATGTACTGCAGCTTACAGAGTCATGATGTACTGCAGCTTACAGAGTCATGATGTACTGCAGCTTACAGAGTCATGATGTACTGCAGCTTACAGAGTCATGATGTACTGTAGCTTACAAAGTCATGGTGTACTGTAGCTTACAGTGTCATGATGTACTGTAGCCACAGAGTCATGATGTACTTCAGCTTACAGAGTCATGATGTACTGTAGCTTACAAAGTCATGGTGTACTGTAGCTTACAGAGTCATGATGTACTTCAGCTTACAGAGTCATGATGTACTGTAGCTTACAGAGTCATGGTGTACTGTAGCTTACAGAGTCATGATGTACTTCAGCTTACAGAGTCATGATGTACTGTAGCTTACAGAGTCATGATGTACTTCAGCTTACAGAGTCATGGTGTACTGTAGCTTACAGTGTCATGATGTACTGTAGCTTACAGAGTCATGATGTACTGCAGCTTACAGAGTCATGATGTACTGTAGCTTACAGAATCATGATGTACTGTAGCTTACAGAGTCATGATGTACTGTAGCTTACAGAGTCATGATGTACTTCAGCTTACAGAGTCATGATGTACTGTAGCTTACAAAGTCATGGTGTATCGTAGCTTACAGAGTCATGATGTACTGCAGCTTACAAAGTCATGGTGTATCGTAGCTTACAGAGAACAGTATTTTCTCCTGATTCATACCATGAGTTCGTTTTACTGAAGTCCCACGGTAGAGATTACAACGTTAAGTGTCCTTTATGAGACGTCATTTTAGCGTTTTCTGACTGACTGACAGATAATACGCTACTGTACAGGGATGTAAGTGGTTAAAACAGTGACCTATCAAAACTGCCTTCAGCCCGCTTTTGGAGCAATTTAACTCTTGAATATTTTTTAAAAATACATACATTTCAAACATGAATTATTTAATTTTAAACCTTACGATTTGTGTAACAATTTATTATACAGTTTTAATAATCTAAAGTCCACTTCTCCATTCAATAATTCTCTCTAATCAAATCACAAGAGCATGTGATATTCAATTTTATCTGAACTCCTTCAGATATCAAAAGTGTATTAGCTTTCATTTATAAATTACACACCATCTAAAGCTATCACATGAACATTACATGTCACTTGACATTTAATTTAGTGTGTTTTTACTTAGGATTTATAAAATGTTTCCCAGTTAATAACAGATGTTTCATAAAAATATCATAAAATAAGAATGTTTTTATTAAAAATCGTTGTCTGATAGAACAGCAGTAAATCTGATGACTTACAACACTATAATTTGGGGTTCAGTTCTCCCCGCTGAACAATATGGCTTGTTATTAAAACACAATCTCAACCATTCTAAATGTTTATTATAATAAGTTTAAGGAAATAATAATATTAATCCTTACCTAGAATGTACAACGTGCTTATTATTTATCACAGACATGGTAACTCCCAGCAGCTTTGTGAAAGTTCGTATTTATTCATCTAGAATTAGCTCATAAGTTCTTAAATAGTTTTGTATTTTTCTAAAATCTAACGTAAGATATACGTCCAAGTATGAGGATACAGTTTTTCTTCTTTCAAAAAGTCGAGGCATGTTTACACGTACATTAAAATAGATTAATTGGCTTGCTTCTAAACATTATTTATACAACCTTTTACAAATGTCTTTCTTGTTATAGTAAAAGTTTGAGGCGCCAACATAATGGTCATATGGTTTTTATAAGACACATTTCCAAACACTAGATTTTCGTATGTATACGATGGCCTAATGTGAATTAGTTTCATTAAAATCAAATACATGAACGTGTTACTTCCTCAGCCGTGGGAGCGTTATAATTTGACGGTCAATCCCACTATTCATTGGTAAAAGAGTAGTCCAAGAACTGGCAGAGTGTGGTAACGTCTTACACTGCTAAATTAGGGACGGCTAGTGCAGATAGCCCTCGGGTAGCTTTGCGGGAAAATAAAAACAAACGAACAATAAAGAATGTGTCGCAGTTCAGTGCGTTATATCGTGATATATGTGTGTCATATCTCGCAAATTATATCGCTGAAGAAAATGAAATCACATAGAGATACCATACAGCCAAAAATGTCATAGCTGTCACCATTTGGTTTCCTTCGCATATTTTCCACAAGATAACTTGACCTGTTAATCACAGTGCAACGTATTCATCGAACATTAAACTGACATGTGTGAAGAGAGAGGCAGAAATAAAATCTAAGTTTACCAAAGAATGCCATGCCGAAGTGTCTCTCAGAAAACAGCGTTGGGTTTAATGGAATTGTTGCAAATTTTCTTTGTGAGAAAGTTCGTAAACAGAGTGAAAAGACAAGCAACACTCGGAACAATTCAAACAAAGTTATTTCGGTTCAATTTATATTATTTGTGTTTATACTATGATTTTAAAAAATCGTTTTAAATTATATCGCCGCCACATTTGTTCAACACTTTTTATTTAACTTATCACCATGTTTATTTACACATTTTATTTAACTTATCACGTACTTTATTCACACTTTTTATTTATCTTATCACGTTCTTTATTGACACTTTTTATTAAACTTATCACGTACTTTATTCACACTCTTTATTTATCTTATCACGTTCTTTATTGACACTTTTATTTAATTTATCACGTTCTTTATTGACACTTTTTATTAAACTTATCACGTTCTTTATTCACACTTTTTATTTATCTTATCACGTTCTTTATTGACACTTTTTATTTGACTTATCACGTCCTTTATTCACACTTTTTATTTATCTTATCACGTTCTTTATTGACACTTTTATTTAATTTATCACGTTCTTTATTGACACTTTTTATTTAACTTATCACGTACTTTATTCACACTTTATTTAACTTATCACGTCCTTTATTCACACTTTTATTTAACTTATCACGTTCTTTATTCACACTTTTTATTTAACTTATCACGTTCTTTATTGACACTTTTTATTTAGCTTATCACGTTCTTTATTGACACTTTTTATTTAGCTTATCACGTCCTTTATTCACACTTTTTATTTAACTTATCACGTACTTTATTCACACTTTTTATTTATCTTATCACGTTCTTTATTGACACTTTTTATTTAACTTATCACGTACTTTATTCACACTTTTTATTTATCTTATCACGTTCTTTATTGACACTTTTTATTTAACTTATCACGTACTTTATTCACACTTTTTATTTATCTTATCACGTTCTTTATTGACACTTTTTATTTAACTTATCACGTCCTTTATTCACACTTTTTATTTAACTTATCACGTTCTTTATTGACACTTTTTATTTAACTTATCACGTTCTTTATTCTTCTCTTTACTTTCCTATTTCTGTGCGCGGTATGGCCAGGTGAGTTACGGCGTTCTACTCGAAATCTGAGGGTCGCGGTGTCGAATCCCCGTCGCACCAAACATGCTCACCCTTTCAGCAGTGGGGGCGTGATAATGTAACCATCAATCCCACTATTCATTGGTTAAGGAGTAGCCCAAGAGTTGGCGGTGGGTGGTAATGAGTAGCTGCCTTCCTTCTAGTCTTGCACTGCTACATTAGGGACGGCTAGCGCAGATATCTCTCATGGAGCTTTGCTCGAAATCAAAACCACCAAACAATCAACAAAAAAAATCCTGAAAGGGGAAGAATAATAATAAATAACATACGTATATATATAAATAATAATAATAACTAATATACGTATATATATAAATAATAATAATAAATAATATACGCATATATATATATAATGAATAATAATAAATACGAATAGCATATTTTCCAGAAATTTTACAACGGCCGGAAGTAAGTTAATCGTGGGAAATTATAGAACAAGTAAATGATGTTAATTTAAATATATTTAATTAGAAATTGGACGGTTGTGTCAGAGATGAAGCCTTGTAGAAATAGAGCTGAATCAAACAGAACCTAATCACAGTTCAATGATAACACTATGTAACACAAACTGTGTTACTGGATAGTTTGTGTTATTTCTTAATTGTTCATGTTGTAAAAGTGCAGAAAATAGCCATTATTACCTTCAAACTTCGTTTTTGTGACCTGGATAATGAAAGGTATATATAAGGTATAATTGGTATAGTAAGGTCTGAATAAAACAACATACGAATCAAGATTTACATGTATTTATACTAAAGTTATACAAAAATGTTTAGGAGTGAGTAGTTTTTCGAGATTTACGATAGTAATGTAAATTACTTTCATGTATCAGCCCCCAAATATAGTCTCCCATCATGTATTCGTTATACGTTCCCAGGTCACAAAAGCAAAGTTTGAAGAGAAAAATAGGTCTTTTCTATTTACTTTAGGCATGAACAATTGGGAAACAACAATTTCTGTCCAGGAACAAGAAAAACTATAAATTTCGTTACGTAGTGTTATGACTCTAAAATCATTGTATCCTAATATTGATCTTGAATGCGGTTTGAAAGTAATAGAACGCTTTGATTTCATGTTTATGTTTTAAATCTAGACTGAAAAATGTGTGTGTGACCTTAAAGATTCGGTTTCAACGCTTAACTAATGTTATCTTATTTTTTAATAACGGTATTTATTATAACCTATCATGGAGGATGTATTTCGATTATTGCTCTTTTGTAACATGGAATTATCAGTTCAAAGTAGAAAACTTAATAAAGTTTAAAATACTGCAAAATAAACTATATAATTCACGATTGAGATTACTGAGGAAAATTTAACTTTTCCATAGGCTTAGATATGGTGAGAAAACATAGGGCAAACTCATTAGAGATATTGATTTTAAAATCTACCAGTTCACAGAGTTATTTAAACGTTTATCAGCCATCATTCTTCACGTTGTAAGTTACATAAGCAAGTATGTGTAGCCTAAAGACTGTATACTTTGGTTGAGGAAAAGACGATAAAGATTTAAGACTTAAGAAATTAAAAGCTGTTTTTCAGAAGAATGACATTTATTCACCCAGAGTAATTGAAAGGATATACAATATAGCAAAAGGAAATTATAGTAGTGTGGAAAATAAAAATAAAATAACCAACTGAAGGAATTGAAGAGCTTTTTAAAACAATTCATCAGGGAAAGAAACTAAAGCGTCAGCTTTTAACTGCCAAGAAATGTAAATGGAAGTTAAAAGAAGGATATAAAAAACGTACGTGTATCGTAGATTACACCCGGGATATTTTATTTTAAATAGCTTCCACTATCGATTGTGACTTCAGTTGTATTATCCAAGCATTAGTTTGTAGAATACATGTGAGAAACGGAGAACTTAAGAATTAGGATAGATCTACATATATATATAGGAACACACATTTAAGTCCATACCAGTTGGGACTTATTTCGCTTCTTAGCTTAAAAAATATATATTAAAATCTAAAAAAAAAATATATTTTAAAGTTTACTCTCTTTAGTCAAATAATAATAAAATCTAAATATATTAGAGTAGTTTCGTTTGTTTGTTTTTGAATTTCGTACAAAGCTACTCGAGGGCTATCTGTGCTAGCCGTCCTTAATTTAGCAGTGTAAGACTAGAGGAAAGGCAGCTAGTCATCACCACCCACCGCCAACTCTTGGGTTACTCTTTTACTAACGAATAGTGGGATTGATCGTCACTATATAACGCCCCCACGGCTGAAAGGGCGAGCATGTTTGGCGCGACCGGGATGCGAAACCGCGACCCTCAGATTACGAGTCGCATGCCTTAACACGCTTGGCCATGCCGGACCCTATTAGAAAAGTAAAAAGCATTTTGTTAAAGCATTTAAAGCCTTTTTTGAATAACAGTTAACAATAAACCATAGAAAACTTTAATTAAAGTAAAATGTTTTACGTTGTTCAAGGAAACGTCTCAATGTGCAGCAAGTTTTTCATTTCAAATTGTTATTTTAAATTATTTTAAAGACATATGTTTTTCAACGACTGAACTGTAAATTATTCCATATATTTAAGTTTTATTAAATTGTTTTCATTATCTTAATTTGACTTTGAAATGTTAATGCTTCTAAACTAGAGAGTAGTTAAACCTATGAAACAATTTTTTGTAAGATCACAAACGAGTAAAAATTAAGTAAAAGGTATTTTTATTAAAGATTGTTTTGAATTTAGCACAAAGCTACACAATGGGCTATCTGTGCTCTGCCCACCACGGGTATCGAAACCCCGATTTTAGCGTTGTAAGGCCGCAGACACACCGCTGAGCCACTGGGGTGCGCTAGCAGAAGGAAGTACTACTTAGAAATAATTCCAATCTAATAAAATATTAAGTGATTATTTCAGAATTCATTTTCTAATTTATTTAACATATATAAGATTCTATTTTATGTGTATGTATATTTTGAAAAAATATGTTATACATTTTTACTTGACATATCGCACCTTAAGGTTAGTTTGTAGATTCTCTGCAAAAATTACATCTTGTAGAGTGACTTTTAAAGTCATAAAAAGTCAGGCAGTAATAAAGAAGCATGCCCCCCGCTAGTACAGCGGTAAGTCTACGGATTTACAACGCTAAAATCAGGGGGTTCGATTCCCTTCGGTGGGCTCAGCAGATAGCCTATGTGGCTTTGCTATAAGAAAAACACAAACAATAAAGAAGAAAATAAAGAGCTAAAGTTTGTGGTGTTTTTATATTTGTGTTTACAGGTGCAAACTTATGCATGTGTGTTGCTTACGCATACAGTCATGTGAAAAAGTTAGCACACCCTATGAAAGCCTGTGTATTTTTGTAACAGTTTTGGATATATAGATATTTAATCTCAATTTCAACAATACTGAGAGATTAAAGGAATATAACTAAACAATTAAAACTGAAGAAAAGACATTTCAAGATCTTCTGTAAATGTAATTCTACAAAAATGCATATTTTAACTGAAGAAAAAGTTAAGACACCCCCACATTTATTCCCACTTAAAATGGCTCAACTCACACACAGGTGTATCACACCAGGTGCACATGAATAGAAGATCGTTACTCAGCATTTTGAATGAGGCTTGCCCTATTTAAACCACAGACATTTAGTTTGGTGTGCTTCTGACTGTTGAAGTGAGAGTGAGCACCATGGTGGGAGCAAAAGAGCTGTCTGAGGCCTTCAGAAAGAAAATTGTAGCAGCTTATGAGTCTGGTAAGGGATTCAAAAAGATCCCAAAAGATTTTGAAATCAGCCATTCCACTGTCCGGAAAATAGTCAACAAGTGGAGAGCTTTCAAAACATATGCCAACATGCCCAGGTCTGGTCCTTCAAGCAAGTTCACCCCTAGAGCAAACCGCAATGTGCTAAAAGAGGTCTCCAACACCCTAACATGTCATCACGGGACCTACAGCAGGCTCTGGCTACTGTTGATGTGAAAGTGCATGCCTCTACAATCAGAAAGAGACTGCGCAAGTTTAACTTGCATGGGAGGTGTGCAAGGAGGAAACCTTTGCTCTCTAAGAAAAACATCAAGGCCAGACTGAAGTTTGCCAGAGAGAATGTAGACAAAGACCACGACTTCTGGAATAATGTTCTTTGGACAGATGAGTCCAAAATTGAATTATCTGGACACAAGAACAGAGGACATGTTTGGCGTAAACCAAATAAAACATTCCAGGAAAAGAACCTCATACCAACTGTGAAGCATGGAGGTGGAAGTGTCATGGTTTGGGGCTGATTTGCTGCAGCAGGACCTGGACAGCTCACAATCATAGAATACACCATGAATTCTACTGTGTATCAGAGGGTGCTTGAGAAACATGTGAGACCATCTGTAAGAAAATTAAAGCTGAAGCAGAACTGGACCCTGCAACACGACAATGACCCAAAACATACCAGTAAATCCACCAAGGACTGACTCAAAACTAAGAACTGGAGAGTCCTGGAATGGCCGAGTCAGAGCCCAGATCTTAATCCCATTGAGATGCTGTGGGGTGACTTGAAACGGGCAGTACATGAAAGAAACCCCTCAAACATCTTACAGATGAAAGAATTCTTCATTGAGGAGTGGAACAAACTTTCTTCAGACCGATGTCAAAGATTTGTAGATGGCCACAAGAAGCGTCTCACTGCAGTTATTTCAGCCAAAGGGGGTAACACTAGCTATTAGGGGGTTAGGTGTCCTAACCTTTTCCTCAGTTAGAATATGCATTTTTGTAGAATTACATTTACAGAAGATCTTGAAAGGTCTTTTCTTCAGTTTTAATTGTTTAGTTATATTCCTTTAATCTCTCGGTATTGTTGAAATTGAGATTAAATATCTATATATCCAGAAATGTTACAAAAATACACAGGCTCTTATAGGGTGTCCTAACTTTTTCACATGACTGTATATGTACATATAGATCTTACAAATTAAATCAAACTTTTTTAATTAAATGATTTAAATTTTATACATCATTGATATTAATGGTTTTGTTTTTTCAATATTTCCGAAGGTTTATAACTATGTGTGTATTTTTTTTTAAACTACGGAAAGAGTAATACGACCAACCCGTACTTTTATACAAAAATTATGCTTCTAAATTAATTATCTTGAAACAAATGTATTGACTTTTCCTGACACACAAAATTCCTAAGTTTTTACGTCTACTCTGTCACTTGAATAGTTTCTGTACTTTCTCTAAGAACAACTAAGAACATGATATCTCTGGAATACATTTTTGTATTCAATATATAACAAAATAACGGTTCGATGATTAATATAAATTTGTTTACAGTAGGTTTAAAGCTAAAGTCAAAACCAACTGTACACTCTAAAATATAAAGATGTGTTCCTTATCGTACATGTATGTAAAGTACAAAACCATAGAATAAAGTAGTTTACATTATAAAACTAATGTGTATGCAAGTTACATTATCTAATTTCAAAACCAGCAAGTGATTGTTTTAAAATGATGGTTCGTTTAGCTTAAGACTCCTATGTTACAGGTAATAATTTTCAATTAAAAAGTAGTTCATAAACTGCTCGTCTAGTCATGTAAGTACACTCCTGTGTCATGGACATAAAATGATAGAGCAAATAACTGTCTTCGATACTAAATGTAAAGTAATACCTCATTGAAGTCAGTTTATATTGTGTACTGTTACTTAGTTCTAAGGAAGTTCGTGTCATGTAGATACAACACAGCTAACTGGACGCTTCTAACTTGTACTCTTTTAGTACATTTCTAAACTTCTTACTAGGAACTTATAAATACAGGTAAAGACCAAGGAAAAGCCTCACATTAACTAATATGAATACGATAACGTGTAACAGAGACTTGAGATACAACATTTCTTATCCAAGCTCCTATTATATGCAGATACGGAGACCATTTTTATGTTGTACGACATACAAAAAGCCATAAATACATTTGTAAACGCAGTTACACGTCCAGAGGATGTAAGAATATTTACTTTTAAGAAGCGTAAAGAAGCCAAGCTATTGATATAATTTTGAAGTATTAATGGACGTAACAGGTACGTCCACGAAATATGGACTAATGTTTTTATTAAACCCTTAACCCAATCCATAAGAGACCATTTTCATCAAAAAGATCATCGGAACATTGTCCTAGAAATATCATTAATGAAGTCCCAATAAAGGCTGTAACTAGAAGGTGTCCTTATTAGATTTAACCACTGCTACTTTCACCAGTAGGTGACAGAAGAAAATTTGAATTAGTTCTTCAATAATTAAAGTTTTGATTTATATAAGCAGATGTTAATTATTAAAAATTAAACTCATTAAACTGTTACAAAATTAAAGCACACAGATTAAACCAAGAATTGTCTTTAAGTCAACACATCAAATAAAACATTTCTTTCAAAGTAAAAGACTGCATTTATACCCAACTTCGATCATGAAGCATGTATTCGTATACGGGTGGTAATAAGGGTTCGGCGTGGCCAGGTGGTTAAGGCACTCGACTTGTAATCTGAGAATCGCGGTGTCGAATCCCCTTCACACCAAACATGACCGACCTTTCAGCCCTGAAAACGTTATAATGTGATGGCCAATCCCGCTATTCATTGGTGAAAGAGTAGCTTAAATATTGGCGGTGGGTGATGATGACTAACTGCCTTCCCTCCAGTCTTACACTGCAAAATTAGGGACGGCTAGCGCAGATAGCCCTCGTGTAGCTTGCTGCGAAATTCAAAACCAAACGTATGGTAAATTCGAAGTTACCGATATTGGCAAAACCAAATACCATTTAACTGCACTTATACGAAAACACATGGAGATTTCCTATAGAATCGGTAACCCTTTATCGTTTATCTGCACCTCAATTCATTCAGATGGTTAAACAACTGAATAATAAGCCTGCTTAACTGACTTTAAGAGCTTAGCAACTGCCTAAACAGACTTAGAACGTATCATTAAAACAGACTTAGAACGTATCATTAAAACAGACTTAGAACGTATCATTAAAACAGACTTAGAACGTATCATTAAAACAGACTTAGAACGTATCATTAAAACAGACTTAGAACGTATCATTAAAACAGACTTAGAACGTATCATTAAAACAGACTTAGAACGTATCATTAAAACAGACTTAGAACGTATCATTAAAACAGACTTAGAACGTATCATTAAAACAGACTTAGAACGTATCATTAAAACAGACTTAGAACGTATCATTAAAACAGACTTAGAACGTATCATTAAAACAGTCTTAGAACGTATCATTAAAACAGACTTAGAACGTATCATTAAAACAGACTTAGAACGTATCATTAAAACAGACTTAGAACGTATCATTAAAACAGACTTAGAACGTATCATTAAAACAGTCTTAGAACGTATCATTAAAACAGACTTAGAACGTATCATTAAAACAGACTTAGAACGTATCATTAAAACAGACTTAGAACGTATCATTAAAACAGTCTTAGAACGTATCATTAAAACAGACTTAGAACGTATCATTAAAACAGACTTAGAACGTATCATTAAAACAGACTTAGAACGTATCATTAAAACAGACTTAGAACGTATCATTAAAACAGTCTTAGAACGTATCATTAAAACAGACTTAGAACGTATCATTAAAACAGACTTAGAACGTATCATTAAAACAGACTTAGAACGTATCATTAAAACAGACTTAGAACGTATCATTAAAACAGACTTAGAACGTATCATTAAAACAGACTTAGAACGTATCATTAAAACAGACTTAGAACGTATCATTAAAACAGACTTAGAACGTATCATTAAAACAGACTTAGAACGTATCATTAAAACAGACTTAGAACGTATCATTAAAACAGACTTAGAACGTATCATTAAAACAGACTTAGAACGTATCATTAAAACAGTCTTAGAACGTATCATTAAAACAGACTTAGAACGTATCATTAAAACAGACTTAGAACGTATCATTAAAACAGACTTAGAACGTATCATTAAAACAGTCTTAGAACGTATCATTAAAACAGACTTAGAACGTATCATTAAAACAGACTTAGAACGTATCATTAAAACAGACTTAGAACGTATCATTAAAACAGACATAGAACGTATCATTAAAACAGACTTAGAACGTATCATTAAAACAGACTTAGAACGTATCATTAAAACAGACTTAGAACGTATCATTAAAACAGACTTAGAACGTATCATTAAAACAGACTTAGAACGTATCATTAAATATACCTACTAACCAAACAAGGAGGACTCCTCAGTTAAAATAACAAACTAATTATATAGTAAGATTCTTTTTTATTATTTCTTACTGGCTATATAATTATTTTTAGTAATTCATTCAGTGTGGGTCGATGTGATATCCAAGTTCGCTTATTGTTTTTTTACTATCTATTTCCACTTTAACTTTATCCTTACAAATGTTTATCTTAATACGTATAAGTTTCCACTGAGCAAGAAAATAGTTATTTGTAATCATAGTTTTATATTTACTGACGACATTCGTAAAGGTGGAATGTGTATGTTCCGAAACTTTCAATCAATACTTGTTATTCCTCATTTTTATGTTTGTTTGTTTGTTTTTGAAATTCGCGCAAAGCTACTCGAGGGCTACGTGTGCTCGCCGTCCCCAGTTTTGCAGTGTAAGACTAGAGGGAAGGCAACTAGTCATCAGCAACTCTTGAGCTACTCTTTTACCAACGAATAATGGGATTGACCGTCACATTATAACGCCCTCTCAGCTGAAAGGGCGAGCATGTTTGGTGTAACGGGGATTCGAACCCGCCACCCTCGTATTACAAGCCGAATACCTTAACCATGGCCATGCTGGGCCTTTTGTGTTTGTATTGTTTATCGTTTGATTGTGTTTGGTGTTTTTCTGTGTATTCAATCAGAGTCAGAGAAGTCAGGTTCATGATGCTTCTGATACTGATTGAAAAGTGAATAATTGAACCTGAAAATACCACATATTCAAACCCCTTTGTGGTAGAAAGGTCTGATTGCTCCATCATTTACTGTATCTTTTGTTTAGATAATATTTTTCAGCTCGTTCTTTTTAATTTTATGATGGAGTTTGGCTTCAAAGCTCATAAATTACACGTACTGTTATAAATATGCATAAACTTAAAAAAAAATTAGAAACAAATTCATTATCGTTCATTTTAATTAGACGACCTTGTAAACTACGGAGCTAATATGTTGATTAATGATAATTTTTACTTGTCAATTAATTATTATCTAAATATAGGGGTCTTTATTATATCTACTGGATTACTTGAATCCTAAAAATAAATAATCGTGACTCTGAAACACTTCATAACTTTTTTTAAAAAATACGAGAATAGTGGATGAATTAATTACTGAAATAATCAGAACTTTGAAGAGTATATCAGATCTTATATCTTAGTTTTGAATGTAGTTTTTTCTACTTTTCAGGCTGTTTTGTGGATACCAGCAAGAATATTTACGTAAGTAAATCTAGCCTCACTTGAAAGTTATTATAATTGTAGACTTTGGTAAAGTTTGAGAGCTTGTAGTTCAACATCAGGGTGATTATAGTAATATGTAAATCGATGTTATCTTAGGAAGTGTTTCTGGCAGAAAAACCAGTTTCCCCAGGGTCACATTCAGGGCATAATTTAGGAAGGTTTGGAAACAGTTACAGAAGTATTATTTCTATCACTATTATAACCACACCAAGCCTGTGAAGTTACTGTAAACATTATTTATTCCTTAACCCTTAAAAAGCGGGATGTTGTAGGTAGTAACATCTATGGATAATAACTGTTGTTTCAGGGTTAATTCTCACAACACCTTGCATACCAACAATTATTTCATTCTAAAGATCCATAAAAATGTGAGAACAAAGAGGAATAAGAAAAAACAACAGTAATGTTAGGTTTAGACGTGTTGCGTAAAATGATTTTTAAACACATTTGCCATTTTCAAACGTTTCTCTGATGAAATTCAGTTATTATGGAACAAGAAGTAATCGTTTCAGATACTGAGTTTTTCTATAATAGCCTTCTTGTTCTTCGTTTATAATACATTAAATATTAATAAGTGGTGTGAACTTAGCACTTTACGTGACTTCTGCTTTAAAAAACAACAACATTGTCTAGTAATAGATTCCTGGTATTAAATTTTATGTAAAGTTGTTGTTGTTACTATTGTAAAAAAATATAAGAAGATAAGATGTGAATCATTCCAGATGTTACTTAAATTAACGTGCAACAACTCTTTAGTTAATTACGTCTCTCAGTACATCTAATGAGCCCTAACTGGACTTTTTGTATTGAAGAAACTATGGAAAGGTTAGCAGCCAGGTTTTATACAATGTATTCCTGTTCATTAGCGTAATAATAATAAAGACCTTTCCCAAATCTACCGCCATAGTTATAACGTAAGAGATTACATTTCCTGACATATCAGGAAAGAAAAAAAAAATTAAAATAAATAAACTTAGAATCAATAATTATAATTATAAACTTAGTAAGCATCACGCTCAATTCAAACCAAAACAAAAGTTGTGCAACTAAACATATTACGAGTCTTATTACGACGTTTTAATACACCTCAGACAATTACCCTAAAATTGTAAATACACTTGTATAGCTTAAGCGTTATACACCATATCTACGACCTTTTACCTTTTAATTTTGTTATTGTGTACGTTAATTTGTTTTATTCGTTATTACATTTTGTATTAATATAAAAAAATTTAAGGTTGGTAAGTATCTCATAAATAAGCAAGCCCAACTATAAGTTGAATAAAGAATTATTTATACGCCTGTTAAGAATTATTATTTATCTCTGACGATTCTCGAATTTATTGTTACGTATTACAATTTTAAACAGACTAATATGGAGTTATAATTTAAATTTAGAAGTTAATTCAATATCGATATGTATTAAATGTATTATATTTGCCAACAAAATGGATACGCAAAGTTTCTCTTTTTTAATACAAATATATTTTAATTTACAAACAACAACATTACTTGCAATGACGGTTATCACACACAACGATCTATGTACAAATTTTATTACAAACTTACAAAGAATATTGAGTCTTCTTTCTGGTCTGAAGCTTCCTTTATATCTTATTGAAGGTTCGCGATGAGCGAGTTAATTTCGAGCTGATGTAGATGCAAATCACTTAATAGGAACTAGCAAGCTCTGTGGTCTTTGCCGGTTACACGACGATCACAAGTATAGTTTTCCACCGACGAAGTCATGTAATGTATTTTTAAAAATAGTCCTCCGGTGGAACAGTGGTAAGTCTTCGGGCTTACAATCAGGGGTTCGATTTCACTCTGTGGACACAGCAGATAGCCTGATGTGGCTTTTTTATATGAAAACACACACGCACACCCACTCATAAAAATATTAATGTCCAATGCTAATCCACTGTAATGCTCAAAATCTATAAACGTTTCCAGTCAATATATCTGTAATTCCAGATGAATACACTTTATAGCATCTGAGGTTTACAGTGCACCAACTGTAACAAACCAATAATATATACTATCTCTTGGTGCGTAACATTGGTTATATTTATATTCATAAGGGAAAAGTCTAAAAACTACAACCTGTACGACAATACTGACGATACACTAGCGTTTAGTACGCACGTATATTATCGATTTTTACACTCGAGAATATTCGACAGCTTTAGTGAACAGGCGGAAATTTCGTAATATAGATTTAACAGTATAAGTTACGTACATTTCTAAATATATATTTAACCTACACAAACATCCATATTAAAATTCACATAATATAAAAGTAGATCCGTCACAAAGCAGCAGTTCGCTCTCTAAATCCAAATGGTATCTATTAGAGCACGCAGAACTGTTTATATTTTTGAGGTTGTTGTCGCTGAGTGCTTGAATATTAGATTAGCGTGATTTGTCGCGTTGTCTAAATGCTTGGCAAGTCACGTGAATTTTTCAATGTTTTTTTTCTTATTATTACAGCTTAAAATTAACGTCTCCCAGTTGCACAACGGTATGTCTGGACTCACACTGCCAGAATCCGTGTTTCGATACCAGAGCACAAATAACCCATTGTGTAGCTTTGCGGTTAATTCTAAACAAACAGTTAACATAGGAAGACTGATCTATTGTCATATCTAAACCTCAACCTATGTGAAAGCATTATAGATTTTTATCATTATTTGATAACCATTGAACAAAGATTGAGTTAGAATTACAATTCCTACATTATATACGTTTCTTACACGAAGTACGAGATTACAGACTATAAGACATATGTCACTTAGTCTTAATAGTTACTACCACAAGTTTATTCATTTTAGATGCTATACAGCTAACAGAGTCCACAAAAAAAATGTTACAGGTTACAGATGATATTCAAATGCGAGAAAACACGACGTTTGTTTATAACTACTGTTCTTGGCAGTATAATTTCAAGCGTTCACTATTTCATAACTATTATATGAATACAATATCTCGTTGACAGCACCTAAAAATCCATAATAAGGCCTAACGTTATTGGTAGCAATGGACCCGATGCTTTGCTAATATTTCAGAGAGAAAGAATAAAAAAAAATTATACGGTTATGAAAGGAAAATAAAGTTAAGTGAACTGACGACAAACAAAAACAATCGATTGTTGCTTTTTCTGGTACAATAATTTTAAAAATTCGGTATTTTGTAACTACCTTAAAACATCGCTTTATTAATAGTTCATTCAAGAATTGTCGCAAGACCGATATGAAAGATAACAATAATTCACAAATACATAGTGTTTATTTACCAAATACTGGGTATTAGGTTTATAGCCATCCGTTTTATTTTTTTGACATTAAATCTAAGTAGAACCACTTCATGTTCTGCTCAGTAGGCTTACTAAATTTTTTATTTGTTCATGTCCATTTAAGTAATACAACAACAGCATTATTTAAAGGATTTATTTACTTAAAAACGCATAAAAACTTCTCTTTCTCTTACACACACACAAATGTATATATAGTACTCACTTTACTGCTTCTGTATATCTAGATGAATATTTGTGCTTTAGTTTATGTGGCACAACACAAGCTTGTGAGATTTGGTTTATATGGCACTACACAAGCTTGTAGTCTTTACGTCTTTTCTTTGTATGGGCACAACATAAGGTTGTATGTTTTAGTCCATATGGCACAACATAAGCTTGTAGGATTTAGTTCATATGATACAACACGAGCTTGTATGATTTAGTTCGTATGGCACAAAACAAGCTTGTAGGCTTTACTTCGTATGGCACAACACAAGCTTGTATGTTTTAGTTCATATGGTACAACACGAGCTTATAGGCTTAACTGCATATGGTACAACAGGAGCTTGTAGGCTTAACTGCATACGGCAGAACACAAGCTGGGGTTGGTGGAAGAGCTAGTTTGTTTGTTTTTTTCCATATACATTCGTTCATTTTTTTGTGTTCAGTGTTTTTCTTGTAAACAATGTTACAGTAATCAAACAATTTTAGTACTTACTATGTCCGCGAAGCACGAATTTATCCAATGTATTAGGAAAATGATAGCTAGATAAAAAAAAAATGGGTGGGCTACCCAACCTGGTCTATGTACGTTGCCCAAAAAAGAGGGTGTGTCTATTTTTAATTCGTCAATAAAAAATCTATAAACACACATAATCATGAAGTACTTAAATTAGAAACAATACCGTTATGGGCATCGTTTGAAAATAGTTGCATTGATACTATGTGGTTAAAAGCTGTGTCAAAGACACAAACACAATGGTCCCTAAACCCTCTTTCTAGTTTGTTTTGTAACAATGGCAGTAGCAGGTAAAAATGGTTGTTCAGCGAGTGAATTCTGGTTTGTTGTTACATTTAGCTCACCAAGCCGTTGTTTTCGTTTGAGTAAACCGATAAAAAAAAAACTAACAAGGCACGATCCAGGAGTAAGTAGTAAAGCTAAGGAAAAATACAGCGTAAGCGCCAGGTATGATGTAGAGTAATTAAATATTTTGATTGTGTGTATATATACACATAAACACACAAATATGTATTAGCGTATGTATATTATGTAGTACAGCATGCTTCATTAACCATTTTTCCCATATATGTTTACTATCTATCAAAGCATGCATGATTAAATATTCTACGGTAATAATATGTACGGTAGTAATATTTACCACATCAAGTGCTAATCATTTTTTATTTTCTGTTTTAAGATATCAAAGGTTTATTTGCGTGTAACATGTTTTATTAAATGTTGGTGGCCCGCCGAGGGCAGGTGGTTAAGGCACTCGACTAGTAATCTGAGGGTCGCTGGTTCGAATCCCCGTCGCACCAAACATGCTCGACCTTTCAGCTATGGGGGCTTTATAATGTGACGGTCAATCCCACTATTCGTTGGTGAAAGAGTAACTCAAGAGTTGACGGTGGGTGGTGATGACTAGCTGCCTTCCCTCTAGTCTTACACTGCAAAATTAGGGACTGCTAGCACAGATAGCCTTCGTGTAGCTTTGCACGAAATTCAAAACAAACAAACTTTAATATTGGCTTTCTCGTGATTGATACATAATGTGTTTTAGAGATCTCCGTTTCTGTCCGCCAGGGTGTTCTTTTTGGTAATAAATATGCCACGTTATGATGTATCGTGTAAGCATTGGAAATGTATATAGAGATTCATTCTGTTTCTGTAGTTTACCAACTGTAAAAAAAAAAAAAACATTTCAATCAAATACTTTTCTCTCGAACTGAGTTATTGTTTCTCTCAATTTCCATATCTGCATAAAAGTATCGTTATAAGAAATAACAATGTTTGTCACAACTGTTAAAATCCTATGTTTTGTAAAGTACATCAACGAAAATAATGTATATATGTATTATTTATTCTATTCTACGTCATTATATCTGATATATGCATTTCATAAATATTAAAATATTTTATAGGGTCTATACAAAGTAATGAAACTATATAAATACATAAAGTTAGGTTATTCACTGTCCTTTGATGAATACCAACTGCTTTTAAAAGGTTTTATAAAAGTAAAGAAAAAAACACCTATCTTTAAAAGTGGTCACCAATCTTTCAGTTTCAAAGTTATAAAAAACGAAATTCTTAATGTAATTGTTTGTTAGACTCAACAAGTAATTACAGAAATGCCTGAACACAGATTTCAGACAAACGTTTATTTTGTCATTAGAACGTATACGTTGTAGTAAATGTAATACTTCGATATAATATAATCCAAATACTAACTATAAAAACAGAACTAATTTTTATTATAATTTCCACACTACAATATATTTGTTTATTACTTGCAGTTCTTAATATCACAAATGTACTGAAAACTAATTACTCGAAAGAAATATTATTTCAGAGTTTTCATTTCTTCTTTTCCAGGTTTGGGTTCTTTTGAATTTTGCACAAAGCTGCACAACGGTTATCCGCGCTAGCTGTCCCTAATTTAACAGTGAAAGATTCCCCAGTGACACAGCGGTATGTTTTTGGATCACACCGCTAGAAACTGGGTTTTTATACCTGTGGTGGGCAGAGTGCAGATAGCCCATTGAGTAGCTTTGTGTTTTATTTCAAACAATCAATCAATTTAACATTTAAAGACTAGCGGAAAGTCATCTAACCATGAATGCCATCTATCGGGCTACTCTTTACCAACGAATAGAGGGAGTGATCGAAACGTTATAACGTTCCCACAGCTGAAAGGAAAACAGAATTTGATCTAACCACCTGGCCATGCCAAGCCTTGTTTCCTAGAAAACAACGGAATAGGAAAAGGTAGTTGTTCAATAATTTGCAAGAGTCAGTTTGATGGCAGAAAAATAAGGAACCGTGATGTTACCAGGACTGTAGCCTAGGATTTAATATTAACTACATTTTTAGATAAAAAACTTCTTGTATGAACAGCGTATATGATTAACCTATTTCAGTAATAAGGTTATTCTTGAAGTTATACGCGTGTAACAAGAGTTAGACGTGAGTTTGTTCAGACTCATTATTCGAGGGCATAATATCAACTTGAAAGAAAATTACTTCAGTAACATACAGAAACATGCAAGGAACACATTAAGTTCATTCTACCTTTCCCTGGTTTAATGTTATTCTTGTTTTCTAGCTGTTATCCTTCTAGTCTTTTGTTTCATAATTACGAACGGCTATGAATCTAGAATTGTAAAGCAAATAAATGTTTATAATGCAGTGACGACAATTAATTATTAGAACTCTTTTACTTTCTTGTGTGCTCGAACATTATTATTCTTGCAATATTAGCCATCATCCAGGGTCCGGCATGGATAGGTGGTTAGGGATACTCTACTCACAGTCTAATGATCGTGGGTTCGAATCCTCGTTGCTACAAACATGCTCGCCCTTTTAGCCGAGTGGTGTTATAATGTGATAGTCAATCTCGCTATCTGGCGGTGAAAGACTGGTTTGTTTTGAATTTCGCACAAAACTACTCGAGGGCTATCTTTGCTAGTCGTCCTTAATTTAGCAGTGTAAGACTAGAGGGAAGGCAGTTAGTCATCACTATCCACCGCCAACTTTTGGGCTACTCTTTAACCAAGGAATAGTGGGATTGACCGTCACAAGGCTGAAAAGGCGAGCATATTTGGTGTGACGGAGATTCAAACCCGCGACCCTCAGATTACGAGTCGAGTGCCTTAACCACCTGGCCATTCAGGAACCTGGCGATAAAAGAGCAGACCAAGTTGGCTGTGAGTGGTGATGACAAGCTTTCTTCTCTATAGGTTTTCAATCCTAAGTTAGGGACGCCTATCAGCAATGGCCGTCGTCGAGGTTGGTGCGAAATTCAACAACAAACAAGCCATTTTATGGACTGTAATGGCAAGCGTACGGAGAGCGACTTTAAGAAACACTTTCACTTGTCATTTTGTGCTGATTTTTTAAAAAAGTTTGTGAACTTACAACGCTAAAATTAGAGGTTCGATTCCATGTGGAGGACACAGGATAATACGGGATCTGATTTTCCTTTAAAAGAAAACTTACTCAGAAAATGCCCCTCCCTGTG